>NC_092128.1:60901940-61204970 GCF_043159975.1 Macaca nemestrina | reverse complement strand
TGGTTTAGGTACTTTTTTTTTTTCTTTTTTTGAGATGGAGTTTCACTCTTATTTCCCAGGCTGGAGTGCAGTGGCACAATCTTGGCTTGCCAAACCTCCACCTCCTGGGTTCAAGTGATTCTCCTGCCTCAGCCTCCTGAGAAGCTGGGATTGCAGGCATGTACCACCACACCTGGCTAATTTTGTATTTTTAGTAGATACAGAGTTTCTCCATGTTGGTCAGGCTGGTCTCAAACTCCCGACCTCAGGTGATCTGCTCGCCTTGGCCTCCCAAAGTGCTGGGATTACAGGCATGAGCCACTTTAGGTACTCTTATAAATCTTCTCTGGAATAAAACCTGTACATACACACACAAACACAAACACACACAGGCACACACACACACAGACACACACACACACAGACACACATACACATATGCTCACCTGCACATTCACCCTTCAACTGGCATACACATACCAAGAAATCCAAATGTTGCCCTCCTCTTCAGTTCCAAACCAATCTTTAGGGTATTTTAAAAAAGAGATTGAGAGAGGCAAGAAATACAATGACTATGATACTTTCTAGCTATTAAGTAGGTTTATTTTTTCTCTTCTGTCCAAAGAGGAGCTGGCTAGTTACACAAGTAACATGCTATATAATTCCAATGTCTTTGTTAAGCAGAGGATAGTATTTATAGGGTGTTAATTCTAAAAAACAAAACAAAACAAAACAAAAAAAACAACAGAATTTGTGAGCCAAACCTGTATCACTCAGATTTAAAAAGTCTTCTGAGTTTTGGGCATATTTTGGAAATATTTTATTAAAGGATAGCTTTTAGTTTAAAAAATACATATATGAAAGAGATATAAATATGACTATAAAGAGATAATACTTCTATTAAAGTGAATGAAATGAAGTTGACATACTGGAAAGCATAAGAGATAATGTTTTATGAATATTCTTTCAAATGTTTTGGTTCACATATATAATAAAGCCTTTAATGTGAAACCAAAAATTTGGTGGTGGATTCAATTGTGCCTTTATTTTCTATTGTGGCATAACAAATTACCAAAACCTTAGTGGCTAACAGCAACACACATTTATTGTCTCATATTTTCTGTGGGTCAGGAGTCCAGCCATAACTCAAGCGGGTTCCTTGCTAGGGTCTCAAAAGGTCCTGATCAAGGTGCCCACCACACCTCTGGTCTCATGTAAAACTCCATGTTGCATTTAAAGTTCACTAGTTTTGACAGAATTCAGTTTCTTGTGGTTTTAAGGCTGTGGTATAATTCTTCTAGAGACTGCCTAACTTTCTGTGACACATAACCCTCTCTACAATATGGCAGTTTACTCCTGCCAACAGGATAGCATCTCTCCTGCTTTGAGCGTTTGACCTCCAGACTCTCTTTTAAAGAGCTAACCTAATTAGGTCAGTCCTGCCTAGGTTAATTTCCCTTTTAATTCACTTACAGTCAACTGATTAGGGACTTTAGTTACATATGCAAAATCTCTTCATCTTTGTTGTATAATATAACCTAATCACAAGAGTAGTTCTCATTGTATTCAAAAGTTTCATCCACACCCAAAGGGAGAAGATTATGCAGTGTGTACACCAGAGGGTGGGGATCTGTATTTACTTGTACTGGTTATAACAGATAATTAATTATTATTTTTTATTCATATCATTAACTGGGGCAGTTTTCTGGTTTTCTCTTAGTCCAGTCCAGCTGAACTCATTCTGGGTTTTCAATGATTCTAAAACAAAGAATAAAGATAATGATTATGTCACTTACTCTCTAGAAAGTTGGAGGGGAATTTCTAAACTCTTGTTTTATCATATAATAACTGTATTAGAAAATCATAATTACCACCATTTATTTAACACCTACAAAGAGGTGCTTTCCATTGCAGAGTTAACAATCCTTATTTCATTCTTAGCAAATGTCTGCAATTAGGCCAGTGAGGAAAGGGGTAAAGACATGGGTGGCTGGATGGCAATTCAAGACAAGGTACATGATTGATATGGGTAGGGTATGGGGTGAAAACAGAAAAATGAAAGAAGTTGAGAAAAATTAAGTTGATATGAGGCAGATCAAGTAAGATCCAAGAGTAGCCCATTCAGTTGCCATGAGAAACACTGGAAAATTAAGCAAAGGGAGGGATATTACCTCATTTGTGATCTAGAACAGTGATCTTTAAACTGGTGTCCATGAGACCCAGAAAAACACAAAGACTCTCCTAGGGGCCTTTGGGCATAGATTGCTTAAGGGTCTAAAGTTCCATCTCCTCTTCTCTCAGGTGAATTCTTTCCCAAAGGTCCCTTCTTGAGATGCATGTGTTTCTTGGAAGCCAGGCACGTCAACACCCCTGCCCTCCCACACTGCTGCCCTTTCCTACTTTACCTGAATTTTACTGTAGCTCATTGCCCTGGGTTTAAAATCCCTGGGGACAACAAAGAGATCTTTGAAAATACATTAAACATATATTTGTGCTGTTTATAATTTATGGACTACTAATAATTGTATCCCTATATACTATATATGTTTGTACATATGTGCATGTATTCAGTGTATGTGTGTACTTTTCTCTTAAAACCTTGTGGTCACAAGACATTTTAAATGTAATTTCAATGAATAAAAAGCTTTCAGAGAAGTATGATTAGGTGAGGAATAAAAGACTATTAAACACAAAATACAATGCAGGCCAGTAAGAAATCAAAAGAGTGTGATTAAGGCAGTAAGCGGTGAGAAAAACAAGGTGAGGAAGGATGTGAACAATAGCAAAAGGGGGGAATGTACAGTGTATAATGACAAATTGGTTATACTAGGAAATGGGATAGGGAGAGAGAAGAGTCTAAAATATTTCCAAGTTATTGGGTAGATGACGTATATATCAGAGAGGCATTAATTTGAGGAGATAGATCACAGGTTTAGTTCTGCTTATATTGAGATGCATGCACTTGGCATCCTTGTTTATAGCGCATCTAAGTTCATTCTTCTCCAGAAAGCCAATGAAAGTGACAAGTAAACAGGGATAGCAAAAGCCTTTGGCATCGGCAGTTCCACCGGCATATTGAGAACGCAGAGTGTTGTTTGCCCCTTTCTCCGTAGCATTGATTCAATGAATATTTTCTGAGCAGCTATGATGTGTCAAACAAACACTTTTCTAGTATCAGGGATACAGAAGTGAATAAAACAGACCAAAGCCTATAACAGGATAGAAAATTCAGAACTTTAACACCACAAACCAGTAAAGCAAAAGATGAAACTGCCTTGATATTAGGATATTCACACCTGCCAGCCAACATTTGAATACTGCTCTCCTTCTATTTGTTCCTTTTATTTGTTCAACAGCTGAATGAACTACAAATTTGTTCTAGTCACTTTGCTTCCAAGCTTCTATGTTACAATCAATGTCTCACTCAAAGTAAAGAATGAATGTTGCTCATTGACAAATGTGTGCCAGTGTACTCTGGGATGGGCCTTTTCAGACTTCCTTACACTGTATTTCTCAGGAGGGGATATATACCTTAATGTCATCAGCCCACGAATATTCTGTGTATATAATTTTTAACAGCGTTTTGGGGCATATGGAATTTTAAGACATCACAAATATAAGATTAGAAGTCCTGCATAGTGCTTGAATGAAGGACTGATTTTCTTATGCTTTTCCCTGATTATAACTTCATATTCTGAATAACAGTTGGTTCTATATATTAGTTTCCTACTTTTTGGAGACAAATAATAACATTTGTTAAATTTATTGTATTTTCTTTAAGTTTTAAGTTCAGGCGTACATGTGCAGGTTTGTTATGTAGGTAAACCTATGTCATGGGGTTTTGTTTTAAAGATTATTTTGTCACCCAGGCATTAAACTTACTACCCATTAGTTATTTTTCCCGATCCTCTCCCTTCTCCTATCTATCACCTTCTGGTGGGCCCCAATGTGTGTTGTTCCCTTCTATGTGTCCATGTGTTCTCATCATTTAGCTGCCACTTATAAGTAAGAACATGCAGTATTAGTATTTTTTATGAAGTAAACTTCAACAGGTCCCTAGAAATTTAAAAACCGTCTTGTGATTGATACCCCTTAGAAATCACATTGAGTATTTAGATCAGTTCACAAACTTCTTGGACTGAACATACATTTATACTCTTCGACATTATTGGGAAGCCCAAATTATCTGTGTGGATTATATGAATCCATGTTTACTATGTTAGAAATTGAAACAGGAACTTCAAGACATGTATTAATTCATTTAAAACAGCAGTAAGGCCATTAGCTATGAATAAATATATTTTACTGAAAAATAATAAACAGTGGCATGGTCAACGTTTTACAAATTTGGCATTTAAAAATTTTTACTTAATGACACCTTAAATGAAGACAGTTGGGTGTCTTGTATTTGCTTTTGCCATCAGTCTTTCAGGATATCACATATCACATGCCATCTGAAAGCTTCATGGTGTAAAGAACAAATGATCTCTTAACATTACTGTGAAAATAGTTTTGATCTCCTGGATCCCTGAAAGGATCTCAGGAACCTCAGGTGTCCCAGGACGCTCTAAGAACAACTTTTTGCTATATATCAGAACATGCAAGACTGACATGGTCCCCTTAAGAGTACACCAATTAGTATTTACCTATGGGCTACTCCAATTTCCCTTAGCCCCTCAGAACCAGAAACTCGCCTCTTCTCTTACTGATTATCTTTTACCCTGATTTTCTTCATGAATCCTGCAAAGGGGGTTGAGAGGGTCTGTTCTGCCTTATACTCTCTTTTGCATGATTGATACCATTATTTGCCCTGTTTAAAATCCAAAAGCCTGGCATAATCCTAGATAGAGCCTTCTCCTTCACTCTTCACATTTCATTTATCACCAAGTCCTGTCAATTTTATCTGCTATATACCTTTCACATAAGACCATTTCACTCCATCATTGTCTCCTTTTTCTAAGAGAGTATCATTTTTAACACGAATGGCCTTCAGAGTGAAATATCTATATCCATTATTTTTCCTTGCAAAAGAGAATGTTTTCAAAAATCTGATTATATCATTCCTCATCTATAGAACACCACACACACTCACACACGCACACACACACACACACACACCCCTCTACACATAAATTAAAAACCCTTCAATGGTTTCCTTTGATCTTAGGACAATGACAAAACATACCATCTTTTACCCCCTACCTATATTTCTAACCTTATATATGACTTCATATACCTCCACATTTCTCTCCAGGCTCTCTTGCTCTCTGTTACAGCCACAGTGATTTTCTTCCTTTGCCTCGTATTTTCCATGTTCTCATTATAGTCTCTTTACCCCAACCATGCCTTCTGCCTTCCAAAAATTTTACTTTCTTCCTGATCTAATTGGCAGCTACTCATTCACATTTCAACTAAGTTATGATTTCCTCACATCAGCCCCTTCATTTGAGCTCCCTTACTGTATCATCTCCATACATTCTTATGATAAAGTTTAATTTATTAATTAGGCACAATAAGAGATTAACAACAACAATAAAATAGAATAATGATAACAATATGCCAGCATCACTATTCTTGTGCCTTGGGACCATTGTTAAGTAAAATAAAGGTTACTGCAAAATTATGACCATTGACCTGATCACCCAGAAGGCTACTAAGTGACTAACTGTGCGAGTTGCATATACAATGCTGGACAAAGAAATGAGGCATATTTGAGGCAAAATAGAATGGAGTGTGCAATTTGAAACTTATGAATTATTTACTTCTGGAATTTTTTATTTCATATTTTTGGACAATGGTTGACCACAGGTAACTGAAATGGCAGAAACCAAAACTGCAATTAAGGAGGAACTAGTATACTTAAGTGCCCAGAAACACTTTAGAAGTGAGACCTGGGTAGATCTTTGATAACTAAGGTTTCTATTTGAGGTCTTACTATGGAGTGAATTGCTTCTTCCACCAAATCCTTATGTTGAAGCCCCAGCTGCCATTGTGACTATATTTAGATAATATAGGGATTGTCAGTGGTAATTAATGTTAAATGAGGTCATGAGAGTGGACCCTAATCTGGTAGGATTGGTGGCCTTATAACAAGAGGAAGAAAGAGAGAATTCTGTTTTTCTACCATGTAAGGACATAGCAAGAAAGTGGCCATTTGCAAGTGAGGAAGAGAGCCCTCACCAAGGACCCAATTGGCTAGCACCTTGGTCTTGAACACTTCTTAGCCTCCAGAACTGTAAGAAGATAAATTATTTTTGTTTAAATCAGCAAATCTGCAGTACTTTGTTATGGCAGCATTTGCAGACTAATATAGGTATGTTGCCATTGGAAACAAATATACAAAAAAAAATCCTTTCCCTTAGTAACCAATGAACATGGACATCACTTTAAAAGAACATAGTCATCTTTTAAGATTCAGTGTGTTCATATGATGAGAAAATGTTTTTTACAAATTGTATACAATTACAGAATAATTTTTACAAATTATTTTCTTTCTTAGAGAAAGCTGATTGTTTCTTTGAGTTTTCCTAATTTATCCAAGGCCAGAATAGAGACTCATAGAAATAAAATCTTGTGCCCTGTGTCAGAAAAAAAACAGTGCTATCAATGCCCTTTCTCAAGGGAAAAGTCTTTTACCTGGAGGTCTCTTCCAAATCATTTTCTAAAGAATAAAGCTATATAGAATTGAAGACCTTTCATGAAAGTCTTGTCTCCTGAGCATTTTGTATGAGAAAAAGCTTGGATAAAGTCCAGGGAAAAGTTTGAGATGTGAATCCTGGCTTCACATAGAAAGCAAACGTGCAAACAATTTGAGGTTCATTATTTTGGAGGTCTTTACTGTTTTCCCATGCCAATTTTAAAACAAGAAGCTCTTTAAATTTACAATGAGCTTCATCCTCGTCTTAGTGGCCCACAGAGCATAAGTACTGTTGATGGGAGAGTGGCTTTATTACACACTGTTCTCAATCCCGAGGGACCTTCATAAAGTAAATTCTATTTCAGTTGCTCTTCAGTAGCTGGGAAGAAGCAGTGGGTTAGGTTGAACTACTCCAAGGGATAATTGGGTATTTGTCTACCAGACTATGAATCGACTTATTCTTGGCTATAGGGAAAAGAGAAGCAATAGCTTGTCTCCATTGGGAAATCTGGGATTTCTTTTGGTGGGGATGTTGGGGGCAGGTTGGGGGTGGTGGAAACTGTAGATGTAAGAATTTACTCATCATTCATATGAAGCTTATAGAGCCCTGGGGGTCGCTGTTTGTAATATACTATGCACTCTTCCTCTCTAGCTACCATTCAGACCTCCAACAGGGCCCTGTGGCCTCTCTGCAAGGCTTTGACCAGCCTTTCACAGAGAAAAGTAATCAGATTTTTTTTTAAATTGTTGATCTTGTTCTATTGGTCACTGTTGGGAGTCAAGATGGTTGTCCCAAGAATTAGACAACAATGAATACTCTTTGTCTCAAAAGTAATCTATTCAAATCTTAAAATTCACTTCCAAATTTTGTAGCAATCAGATCACATCACAACCACACCAGCAAAGTGAAATTAATGTTCCAAGAGACACTCATTGTATTTGATCATATTCAAACAGGACAGTGAAAAATTTTGATAGCAAATGTTTTACTTAAAGCATTTCCAAACAGCAAATTTTGTGTCAATCATCAAAGAAAAGCATTCCTTTACTCATAGACCACTGACGATTACACAAATACCTTTGCTTCTGCTTCCAATGGGTAGCCACTACTGATACTCCTGGTAAAATGTTTCTTTTGTAGAAACTCTCAGAAGAGTTCCAGATATTTTCAGTGTTAACTTGGTAGACAGAATTGAAAATATATTTGTGTATGTGGGGCTGTTGTATTTTAAAATACCTGTTGCTTTGTCTAAACAATCAACTTCAGCTGATATTTGGGAATGTTTCTGTCTTTTCTGACATTTTAGTTTGGCCAATAGAGATTTTTTCAAAACCCTCCCTTACTCAGGTCCCATGTTAAGTATTAAGTACAAAGGAATGCCTTTCCCAACATTTAAGAGCCCTTTCCAAATCAATTGTCATGAAATATTTGTTTTATTTTTACACCCGGTTTTGATATTTATACAGCAGGGCTGCAGGAGGAGTTTGTTTTACTGCCATTGAGGAATAATTAATTTTGTTTGAATAGTAAGTATGTGAGCAGCAAAGATCAAACATTTATATCACAGTTAAATGGTCTATGGACAAATCATTCATCATGGTCCTCATCAGATATTTATTAAACAGCTTCATGGAGACTCATAATAACTCTCATTTATTGATGAAAACTATTTAGTTACCTTGTCATACTAATATATCTTTATTTGCCTGTATTATTTATTCTATACATTGCACCAGAATTATGTAGTTTTTATTTATGGGGTGACTTCTAGCAGTTCAATGTCAAAGGGAATAAATACAATGCACTGATTTCAGAAGGTACTTTGGAGTTAAAGAAAAATACTAGCTAAATACTCTAGTTTGTGTTTAAAATAATGACAAATATTTCCAATGAATTAAAACACCAGAAAAATAAAACTATTAAGTTATTAGAGTTATACACATTTTAAAGTTATAGATACTTATTTTTTAAAAGATGAAAAAAATGTTATTATTTAGATTCTTTACATTTTAATAAAACCTAATGAAAAAGTTATATTTATTTGGTAAAATGTTATATTTATATTAATTACAGTAATTCTTTGTATTCTATAATTTTAAAAATTCTAAAAGGTTTTATTTTTCCATGTCCAAATTAAAATATATTAAACTGTTTAAATTATTTAATCCAAAGCCAGCATTTTGGTTTTTATTTAATGATTTAACATACTTTTTAAAAAATGAATATTCAGTGACTCTTCAAGTTTATAATAAACGCTTTAAAATATGCTAATGAAAGTTTAGAAAAAAACCTATTCAACATGATAGTTCAAATGATGAGATTTATATCATTGCTATTTTTAAAAGTGAAAGATTCTTTTATTAAATCTGGTTGGAAACTTCCAGTTGAAGTAGAGAATTAGCACTAACAATACATGTCTGAATTGACATTGAAATTTTAGTGGATAAATCAGCAGTGAACTATTTTCCTGAATATTTTTAAGCAAGTAGCCTTTTCTTTGACTTGGGATTTTGGTAATATAGATCTCTCATTTCACAGAGGTTCTTAAAATTTCAAAATTTGCTCTCAAATTAGGAATATGTTTATCCTTTATCAGTATTTACCTTTTATCGTTCCTCTTAATATTACCTGATTATCACGTGATTGCTTATAGTTGCTCATTGCACCTTCCAAGTATTGATTTTTTTAATGAATTGTGACAACCTATGTCTACCTTACTATCTCCCTTTTTATAAGGTATATTTCCACTTGTTTCTGACTTTAAGGCTCTAAATATTGCTTCAGATTGTAACTATCATATGTCATTTCTGTAAGAGTGTAACTTTAAAGTATTATTTTTGGAAAAATTACTTTGAAATTCGAATCACCCTTGACTAATAACATGCTGTAGAAATGATAATTGATATTTAATCTTACATTGACAACATAGACAGACAGTTTTACTCTCTCACCCCCACCCAGGCATATCCTTACAGTAGGAAGTTACCTTCACATAGTAGAGGAAACAGCCTTTTGAAGCTGCTTCCATATTTAGAAATTTCAACAAATAATGTTCAAATCCTTAATCATGTCTAAATATTACATTCCTTTTATTTATTGTCTTGATTGGTATCTGGCAAATCATACTTGTGTCCAAGGAGTGGTGTGTTAATTTTTCTTGGACTGAGCCTTGAACTAGTTTCTCAGTGAGATGCAATGGATGGGTCCATATCCAGCCAAAGATGGCACTGATTGACACCTGGACTCATCAAGACTTATCTGTGAGTTATATGCGCAGTATAAGAGTAGTGCTCGAGAAGAATGGCTCAGTAGTAAACAATCAAAACAAATCACACACAATTGAGTAGGAAAGTAAAAGAGTTGAGGTACCTGAGGCAGACAATGAAGTCTAAGAGATTAGTGGAAGTGTGTTTACACTGGCTGTTCTAACTCTGAACTCCCTTCTATTGTCAGGACTTAGTTTTGACTGAGGTCACAAGTTTGCTGCCCAAGAGCTTGTGCCCCAAAACTTTTCTTTTAGCATGTTAAGCTAATGAATTGATAGATGCCCAAGGACATTTATTTTTGTCTCCTTTCCCATCAGTTTTATAACTAGATATGAAATATGGCAGTACAAACTTGACCTTTTACCTGTTTTAGAGTTATCATCTATTAAAACTTTCCCCCACACATTCAGTCTCCTCATATCATTTAACAGTTAATTCACATAGTCAGAAATAGAGTAACTTAATGGCATTTATATTGATGAAATATAGTTCCTTAGGACCTATGAAATCCATCTTATTTTGTATTTCACCAAAGACCTTTGGATAGTATTGAAATTATAAAAGACTTGCATAATCAGCATCAACTTTTTCTATACAAGCCATTTCCCCAAGTGCAGTAATTTGTGTTCTTCCTAAAATCAATATATATCATCAATATCAATATAGATGAATTCTCTAGGCTATCAGCTCTCAATTACCACTTTATGGGTCAATTGCTGAACACTTTTCATCTTCATTTGAATTTCTTTTTAAGTTTGGGTATTTCTGAGTCATATTTCTATTCTCTAAAGCAGATATACAAAACATTGAGACACTTTTTAAATGGGTTGCAATAAAGTTATTTAAAAGGAATTTAATGGAAATTTGCATAGTACAACTTATTTCAGTAATTAGGGTAGTCATTAAGGTAATGCTTTCCCTTTTCTCACAAAGCTTCATAGAATAACTCTAAACATAGGCTATTGTTTAGTTTGCCTAAGGTTAGCTCATAGAATGCAATGAAATAAAGCATTCAGCTAACTACATAAGTTAGCAATGGTTTGTGTGAGAGAAATGTTTAGATGAAATTTAAGAGCTACTAAAAATATTTACACTATTAACTATAGAAAACTTTCATAGGCATTCTTAGTCACTGAAAGCATGTCTAATTCTGGCCTATACTTTGTACAGTGGTACATCCAATTCCAAAATGGATACATCAATGAAATTTACTCAGATCTTAAACTGTCCTAGAGGCTGTTGACTTGAGTTTCATTTGGAGGCATCTTGAATGGCCATTTAGATTGTAAAGGTAGCTGGGAAGTTTACACTTTTATCAAACCATAAACATTTCCATGTATGTTTTAAGAAATATGAATTTTAGTTGCTCTGGAATGTTTTGAGTTATATTTTGATTGACTAAACATTACACACAGAGAGAGACCAAATTGTGGTAAAAATTTAAATTTATACTTTTTTTGCTTAGTGACTGAGGATTTCATAATCTTCATGAAGTATAGTAAGCATTGAAGTTGGACTAGGAAAAAAGCAGGAGATAGATCTTCCTAGGAATAACTGATTTTTTTCTTTATTATAAACAAGTTGTTTAAAAATATATTTAACTTGTCAGCTTAGAAACTTAGAATTTATTTATTTATTTAATTCCTTTTTTGAGACAGACTTTCACTCTTCTTGCCCAGGCTGGAGTGCAATGGCACAATCTTGGCTCACTGCAACTTCTACTTCCCAAGTTCAAGTCATTTTCCTGGCTCAGCCTCCCAAGTAGCTGGAATTACAGGCACCTGCCACCACTCCTGGCTTAATTTTTTTTTTTTTTTTTTTTTTTTTTTTTAGTAGAGACGGGGTTTCACCATGTTGGCCAGGCTGGTCTTAAACTCCTGACCTCAGGTGATCCACCCACCTCAGCTTCCCAAAATGCTGGGATTACAGGCATAAGCCACCATACCCGGCCAGAATGTATGTATTAGATTGGAGGAAAATTGTGGTTAATTTCATTACCACTTAGTATGTACTTACAAGCAAGCTGATTTTAGAAATAATTGTATAGTCATTTCAGAAACACTATATATTCAGCATATGTAAGTTATACATGTGGAAGTAAAATGCATTTAAGTAACTGTTCAAGAAAAAACTAATTTAGGATCTAAATGAAAGGAAAATTGGAGTGAAGTTAGTAATAATGTTAAGTTAAATTTCTTTTTTTTTATTTTTATTTTTTAATTTATTTATTATTATTATACTTTAAGTTGTAGGGTACATGTGCATAACGTGCAGGTTTGTTACATATGTATACTTGTGCCATGTTGGTGTGCTGCACCCATCAACTCGTCATTTACATCAGGTATAACTCCCAATGCAATCCCTCCCCCCCCCCCATGAAAGGCCCCTGTGTGTGATGTTCCCCTTCCTGAGTCCAAGTGATATGCAGCCATCAAAAAGGATGAGTTTGTGTCCTTTGTAGGGACATGGATGCAGCTGGAAACCATCATTCTTAGCAAACTATCACAAGAACAGAAAACCAAACACCTCATGTTCTCACTCATAGGTGGGAACTGAACAATGAGATCACTTGGACTCAGTTAAATTTCTTATTCCACTCAATTGTTATAAAAACTTATAAGTAACAGGAAAAAAGTCTGCTAATAAAAATGCCAATGAACTCTAAGAGGCAGATGGCATCTTCAAAGATTTTATGTAAGTTTTTTTGTTATTGTTTTTCCAATAGCTGACAATACTGTAAATGATACTGATGTTCCTATGGAAACAACTGAATGCATCCAAGGTCAAGGAGAAGGCTACAGGGGCACTGCCAATACCATTTGGAATGGAATTCCATGTCAGCGTTGGGATTCTCAGTATCCTCACAAGCATGACATGACTCCTGAAAATTTCAAGTGCAAGTGAGTAAAGTAGGCAAATGTTATACATTTCAGTAGGCCCTGGGGAAAATGAGGTAGAGTGGTTACTTTTTACTAATTTTGTGTTAGTGATCAAACTATTGTGCCCAGTGATAATCAGGAGTTAAAAGGCAGATTATTCCTCCACTCAGAGATTTTGATTCTTTCGATATGGGATTTGGTCCTCAAATATGCATTTCATTAAGCACTCTAGGTGGTTCAGATCCAGAGGGTAGATTCACTATGCTTTGGGAAATACATCCCTAGGTGGATTTCTGATCACAACTTTGCTCTTGTGGGTCTGTTTAATAAATCAATTAATAGTAATGATAGCCAGGCATGTTTCAAAATACTGCCTTCTTAAATTTTCGTGTTAGCTTTGGGAGGATTACACATTTTTCCTTTTGAAAGAATGGAAAGAAAAGGCCTACCACTGAACCGTTATTAGCCTTAAAGATCTGTGAATAAAATAATTTTTCAAAGCTTAAATGAATGTGTTCAATTGTTTCTGGATTTGCTTTGAAAAGTGAGGAAGCAAAACAATTGTGTAGATGACTCAAGCCAAAGAAACTGCCCTTGAGCATCAATTACATAGTTGTTTTGTGCATTCTCTATGGGTACTTTTCACACCACTTGGCTTTTGTAGACAGGCACAAACACAATGCCATGTGTTTTCAAATTGTCCACCTTGTTATGAGGAACATAAAGTGATTGCTTTTGAAATTAATAACACACATCATTTGTAGTGGCTTTCCTGAAATAGCACCTATAAATAACATATATTGGCTTTATGTAATTGGCTTTTAATAAGACAGGCTAACATTTCTGAATGAGGTGCTGTGAGCACTAGTTGGCCCATCCACCATAGAAGAGGGGAGATTTGTGTTGTATGTGTGTGTGTGTGCATGCACAAGCTTTAGCTAGTTCCATAATTTGTTTAAATAGTAAATATTAATCTAAGATTGTTTTCCCGTTAATTTACAATAACAAAATTGATAGTTGTCATTCTGGGTTTATTTCCCTAATTTCCATCACAGCAATTCACTCTCTATTCCTGACCTATGAGTTTCACACCTGAGAAATACATATCAAAGTAGAAAAAAACAAAGAAACACAGAGAATATTAGTTATAAGGGACAAAGGAGATAGTGTCACTGCCATTCACATTTTTGTTAACTTCTAATGACTGGTAATACCCAATAAGAAATTGTGTATGTGAAGATACCTAGTGAAATTCATCTGTAAGAAAAACAGAATGGTTATAAACATTTACTTCACAGACTTCACAAGTGAAACTTAAGTATCAAAAGTTACCTGTTATATTTTGGCAGAATTTAAGTCATCATTTCTTAATTTTGTTATTTGGTTTAAATAACCAAACATAAATATTACGAAACAAAGCTTGTGCTGTGTTACAAAACTGATAAAATCTGACTCAACATTTTTCTCAGGACATTGATTTGCCATTTACTCTTTGTGATCCAGTAGTGAGGGGTGTACTGGTCAGGCGTCTCTATTAAATATTAAACATGGAATATTACTTGCCCTGGCACTGAGACCTTACAAATGGCAATCTTTGGAACACTGTAACTGAACAATACTGCCTCCGATGAATCTACACAAATCATAAAATCAATTCCCTTTAGTAATTGTAAACCATCCTTTCTTCAAGTGAAAGATAAGGACTTAGTAAAAATATCTCGGCAAATCTTGACTTTCATTCTTGCTTCATCTAGATTGACTGACGTGCTTCTAATACAGATGTTAAAGTCAGTCCACAGTAAGACTTTGATAGCCCTCGATTTTCACTTAATTAGCTTGTCTAAATGAGCAATCCAGAACTTTGGGAGGATGAGACGGGAAGATGGCTTAAGGTCAGGAGTTCAAGACCAGCCTGGGCAACAAAGGGTGACTCCATCTCTACCAAATAATAGAAAATAAAGCCAAAGTGTATGCAAAGTTTATGTAAAATTTAACACACGTATTTTATACTGACATAGATTTTTAAAAGTATATATAACTATAAATTGCTTGTCTCACCTATTCTAGTTAATAATTGTATAGGAAGGCTAAAGGTTTGAATATGGGTTATGAACACTTAACTATACCATGGCTTTAACCATTGGTGGCTGATGTTCTCATATCCTTAAATAATAGTTTGTGTCAGGACTGACTTTGATTAGATAAGACTATTACTTGTTGACTTTCTAACGCAACACAAGCTTCTTCCTTAAAACTTTCTCAGTTTTGGCCGGGCGTGGTGGCTCATGCCTGTAATCCCAGCACTTTGGGAGGCAGAGGTAGGCAGATCATGAGGTCAGGAGATCAAGACCATCCTGATTAACATGGTGAAACCCTGTCTCTGCTTAAAAAAAAAAAAAGCCAGACATGATGGCCGGCGGGCGCCTGTAGTCCCAGCTACTCGGCAGGCTGAGGCAACAGAATGGCATGAACCCGGGAGGCAGAGCTTGCAGCGAGCTGAGATCGCACCACTGCACTCCAGCCTGGGTGACAAAACGAGACTCCGTCTCAAAAAAAAAAAAAAAAAATTCTCAGTTTCGAATGGTCCATTTGGATATTAATATAATTGTATAATAGTACTTCTAATTGGAGCTAAGTGATACAAACACTGTGGTTTCCAAAAGATTGAATATTAATTATTAACAAGGAATCTATGAAATAAAAGCACATACTTGTTTAAAATTAGCATATTTAACACATTTTATTTATCATGAAATCCATATTTTATTTAATGTGAACCTTATTTATATTGATAGAAAACCATTAAAATTCTTTTACATACAGGGATTATTAGCATAGATTTTTTTTCTTATTAGGAATTCTAAATTTCTAATTAAAATACTGGTAAAATGAAGAATATACATGTACTACATTGACAATTTGTTCTATAGTTCGTTTTTCTATAGTATAACTGGGCCTTAATTTTACAGAAATATGTATAAAGCTTTTAGGTAGCCTCTCTAAATCCATAAAGAATTGCTTTGTAATTAAAGTAAATTGATGCAACAAATTAAATAAATCAAAGAAATGCAGAACTCAAGGAAAAAATAGCTATCATAATTTTCGTGGGACATATTTGAATAGATTGAACTTCCATTTTAAATGAGAGTAGTTAATGACTATTGATAATAACATTTCTTCCACATGCTGTTTCTACACAATATATGGGTCATGAACATGTAATAAATAACAGGTCAATGTTTTGAAATGGTACCAACTGAGAGTCTAAATCTTGAGACTGAGTGAGAAGAATGCAGTGGTACCGTTTCTCTCTTTTATGAAGTGGTAATGTTTGGGTGAAACTCTACACCTGTGGAAGGAAAAAAAAATATTAACATATGACAGCATTTATTTCAGTAATTTGGGCAGTGTCAGTTATGTATGCTGAATATTAAATTGTTATAGCTATTTTAAGGGCAAAAACTTAGAACTCTATTTATAAACATGATACATTCTAGAATTCTAGCAATGTAATAGCTCTGACTTCACCAACGTAAGAACTCTGGTAATTTACATTAACATGCTTATTCTCAATAGGGACCTACGAGAAAATTACTGCCGAAATCCAGATGGGTCTGAATCACCCTGGTGTTTTACCACTGATCCAAACATCCGAGTTGGTTACTGCTCCCAAATTCCAAACTGTGATATGTCAAATGGACAAGGTAATAGCTGACATTCTGCAGGGTGGGCATGATTAAATTCAGGGGAAATGCCTAAAGGGAGGCCACATTTTACAGCATAAAATGTACTTGTTGCTGCACTGGTTTTGCTGGCTAGCAAACAAAATCACCAAGTTTGAAGTTGGGTTTTTCTTATATGTTTATTCACTCAACATTTATTTATTTAGCTGAGTGTATGCTACTGACAGCCACAGTTCTAAGCCTTGGCGATATACCAGTAAACAAAACTAAGTTATCTGATCACCTGGAGCTAATATCCAACTGATAGAAAATAAGCAAAATAAAAATGAGAATGGGAATATTACAGCAGTTTGTCATAAGTAGTAGAGAGAAAAATGTCTCAGAGTTAGAAAAGAGGGCTGCTGCTCTTTTATATTTTAATATTCAGGGAAGATCATACTTATTATGTTAACATATAAGAAGGAGCCAAGGGCAGTGAGGGAGCAGCATGTGCCATGCACATATATGTGTAAGAGTATTCTAGATAGAGAAAACTGCAAATGCAAATGGTGTGAGATGAGGGAGTTCTGGGAAAGTTAAGTAAATAACCACATCACTATAGCTAGTACAAAATAAGTAAGATGAAGAGTAGTAGGAGATGAGATTAGAGAGGCAATTGGGCTAAAATTGTATCAGCCTTTCAGGAATTGTAAACGTTTGTACTTTTGCTCTGAAAGAGAAAGGACTCTTAGGGCTCTGAAAGGAGAAGTTACACAACCAAACTTAAAGTTTTAACTGGATCACTCTGGCTGCATTCTGGAAAATAGCTAGAATTCTTGACAAGGGTTAAAACAGGAGAACCAATGAAGTGGTTGTTTCAATAATTCAGACTACAGATGGGAGTGACTTGACCCTGGTTGTTAGCAGTGTAGCTGCTGGATAACCGTGGGGTTTGAGGGAAATCACCATTGCATTTGGAAACATAGATGCCATTGAAGATAACTGTCTCAGGGAGCGGTAGTAAAGTCAGATTGAAATAGATTTTTAAGTCAAAAAAATAATAGATGATGGTGAGGTTGCTGAGAAAAGGAAGTGCTTATATCCTGCTGGTGGGAATGTAAATTAATTCAGCCACATGGAGATTTCTCAAAAAACTTAAAACACAACTACCATTCAACGCAGCAATCCCATCACTGGGTCTATACCCAAAGGAATATACATCGTTCTGCCATAAAGACACATGCATGTATATGCCTGCAAAATAATCTATGCACCCAACCCTGGTGACACACAATTTACATATAACAAACCTACCTATGTACCCCTGAACCTAAAATAATTTTTTAAAAAGGTAGATTTTTCAAAGAAATAATTCATTAAATATTAATAATAATGTTAGGTCCTGGGAATTATTGATGTGTAGTAAATTGAGTTATCCTTTTTAAATGATCATATTCTATTTCACATAGACTTAATTGTGATGGTCATGATCACAGTTAGCCCTAAATCATCCTGGAAATCCCAAGCCAAATTTAAAGCTCCATCTCATAGACTTACTGCCCTCTGCATACTTCTTCCATCCTTTAACTTTTTCCACAATGCCATTGTTCATGAACAACTCTGAAAAGAGAGTTGTAGAGGGAAGAGGGGATGAGTCCCTTTTCAATCAGTTTCACTGTTCTTTTAAGGGTCAGTTGGAAATAAAGTTGAAGTCAATGATTAAGGGAAGTTTGGTACCAGCTGAGTCTTCTGTGTTCCTGTCTCATTTACCTGAACATTTGTTAATAATTTGTGAGTGATAAAGGACAACAATTATTTGATAAACTTTTGGTGTATATTAAGATATTTTTATATACATATACATCACTTAAAAAGGATCAGGTAATAGAATATGAAAATTTTGGATTTTGGAGACTAAACATGTTATTGCTTATCAGATCATTCATTCATAGGGGAAAATATTAGTTTTATGGAATTTAAGTACCTTTCCTAAATTCTCAAATTGGCACATTGGGATTAAATCTGACTCTCTTTACATTGACCTTTTCATTCTTTCATCCTTTTTTCCTTTCATTCATTCTTTAACACCACATTATATTACTATTCTTTAACAATATATTGCACCATTGCACCTGATATATACAACAAACTGCTAGACTATGGGACTATTTAAAAATAAAGAAGCCATAGACCTTCTACTGAAGAAAAACACTGTTAGCTAAATCAACATTCAGCTGTGGAATTTTAACTGTCAGTTATGTTGTTGTTTGACACTGCTGAGCTAATAGTATGTGTTGTTTTATATATCTATAGAAAAATGTTTATATTTATATCTATTGAAAAATACCTAGATCTAAGTAGATAGATCTATCTAATGTTCTAAGTGGATGCTTAGATGTAGGCATTTTCCTAAAAACAGAAAATATAAGTGCTACATATAGTTAGATGAGTGGAAACATTTTTCAAATCTTGCAACATCTGAATTAACATATATAAAAATATTCTTCCAATTGAATATTAAAAAACACTATTAAAGAAAAATGAAAACTGATTACAGAATTTCTTTAAAATGTTATAAAACACTACTTATTATAATACTATGTATTATACACTTAAGGCAGTAAACAATATAATTTATTTAAATATTTATATTGATATCATATAATGTATTTACAGTTATTTCAGTCTTAAAATATATTCTAGTGAGAGTATATACAGTCAGATATACAATCAGAAAATTGTATCCAAAAATCATCTGGATTTTTTTTCCTTCTCTGTATTAATGGTATACATATGATATATACATAGGCATATTTCTGTCTTTATTTCCATCTTTCTGGATATTATTTTTTGAATATTTAAAACCTTGATATTGGATAATAGTCAATGCTATATGAAAGGGTAAATTCAGAGAAGTGTCCTTTTCTTTTGCTTCCATGTCATTCCATTTCTACTTTCTACTCACCATTGCAAGTAGACAATTTCATTAATTTCTTGTTTATGGCTCTTGTGTATTTTCCATTCTTTACTTTTTTGGAATATATGTGTAGGTTTGTTACATAGGTAAACTTGTGTCATGGGGGTTTGTTGTACAGATAATTTCATCGCCCAGGTACTAAGGCTAGTACTCATTAGTTATTTTTCCCGACATAAAATCTTAATGTTGATGTAAATTTGTAGATGACCTTTCATAGTCAAATGTACAGTTTTCATTCATATAAAAATTAAGAATCTTAAATATAAAAAGTCACTTTAAAAATTTTTGGTATTATTTAAAAATATAGAGTATTTTTAAAAATAGAATAATTCTTTTAAAATTCAGGATGCAATATATAGATATATAGGGAGAGATAAAATCTTTTAAATTTTATTTATTTTTTTTGAGACGGAGTCTTGCTCTGTCACCCAGGCTGGATTGCAGTGGCATGATCTTGGCTCATTGCAACCTCCGCCTCTGGAGTTTAAGCAATTCTCCTGCCTCAGCCTCCTGAGCAGCTGGGACTACAGGCGTGAGCACCACACCCAGCTAATTTTTTGTATTTTTGGTAGAAATGGGGTTTCACCACGTTGGCCAGAACTCCTGCCCTGAAGTGATCCACCTACCTCATCCTCCCAAAGTGCTGGGATTACAGGTGTAAGCCACAGCGCCTGACCAACTTACATTTTTTGAAGAACTTGATTTCTGACTGCATTTCTTTTGATTAAAAATATGAACAATATGGCCGGGCATGATGGCTCATGCTTGTAATCCCAGCACTTTGGGAGTCCGAGGTGGGCGGATCACTTGAGGTCAGGAGTTTGAGACCAGTCTGGGCAAACATGGTGAAACCCCATCTCTACTAAAAATACAAAAAATCAGCCAGGTGTGGTGATGCATGCCTGTAATCCTAGCTACTCAGGAGGCTGAGGCAGGAGAACACAAACTGCTCAATTAAAAAAACGAGAAACAGAAAACCTCATGGAGCATAGTAAGAGACACAGGAGTCAGTTTAAAGTGGGTTCCATTGGCCAAACTTGGAACAATTTGAGCATCAAAATGAATAACAGGAATAGATTATATATCATATGAAATAAAAAGAAAATCCTCTGGTCCACATTTCATTTACTACTTCTACAGCTAGTGCTAGCACTTCTACTACTAATACCTAAATGAATGGGGTAAGGGAAAAGGAAAATTTTTTATTTACAGAAGAATGCTAACTAACAAATACAAAGAAATGTTAGAAATAGCAAAATAACCATTTTACCATCAGCATGACAAAAGTGTTTCATGCAAAATTCATTGACGTATGCCTAAGCTATTTTGTGAAAATTTGTTTGGCAATAGGATATTTATTCAGACTCAAAGACCCCAACTGATTTTTTGTTAAATACAAAGAGGAGTTTTTCTTTTGCACCACTTAACCAAGTGATCAAACACATCACCAGTGATGGAACAAAGTGACATCATGTGCCACAAGATGTTATGCTCTAAAAAGGACAAAGCATCACTGATGCAATATTCCTGTTAAGTATCTTTAACTTGGTTTTATTCATGAGAAAATAAATCAAACAAACTGAAGTTAAAGAGCATTTGTAAAACAGCTGACTTGGGTGACTCAGAATGTTAATGTCATAAAAGACAAAAATCAAAACATAAGGAATGTGACTAGTAGATGAATGCTTGTTATATTACTTTTCTATGGAATGAAATTTTTCAGAAGAAAATGTTGGGATATACATGTGTTATTCTAAAAATTCTTATTTCTTTGTTGTTCCAAGGGCCACTCATTTAAATTATTTTGTTTTTAAATTATTATTTGTTACATTTGAATTTGCATAAACCCTTATTTTGATGAAGATATTGGACTTAAAATAAAGACATTTTAACCTGAGATATCTGAGTACTTTTGATTTGTACAGATTTCAAGTACTTTAATTTTTTTTTCTTTTTTTTTTTTGAGACGGAGTCTTGCTCTGTCGCCCAGGCTGGAGTGCAGTGGTGCAATCTCTGCTCGCTGCAAGCTCCGCCTCCTGGGTTCACACCATTCTCCTGCCTCAGCCTCCCGAGTAGCTGGGACTACAGGCGCCTGCCACCACACCCAGCTAATTTTTTGTATTCTTTTAGTAGAGAGAGGGTTTCACCGTGTTAGCCAGGATGGTCTTGATCTCCTGACCTCGTCATCTGCCTGCCTTGGCCTCCCAAAGTGCTGGGATTATAGGCGTAAACCACTGTGCCCGGCCCTTTCAAGTACTTTAATTTTTATGTTGATTTCATGATTCTGTATACTTGTAAAAAATGTTTTTGTTTTATCTGCCTTAATAGTCGTTAGATTTATTTCTGTATATTTTATGTCTAGATTGTTATCGTGGGAATGGCAAAAATTATATGGGCAACTTATCCCAAACAAGATCTGGACTAACGTGTTCAATGTGGAACAAGAACATGGAAGACTTACACCGGTGTGTAAATTTCTTCCTTTCAAATATATAGAATGTAGTGATACCAACAAATTGTATACTTAGATATGTACATTGCTATTTCTTTCTATTCTTTTATATATCATGGTAAACTAATAAAAACATTAGATTGGTTTTGCTTTACAACTCATCATAACATTGTTTCTCTATGTAGCAAACTTTTAAATATACAATTCAAGTTAGTAGATATTTATTGAGCATTTAGTGTGTGTTCTGTACTGTAATTGCTATCATGGGGAACATCAACAAAAAGTGGATAATATTTTAGTTCCAACCTCTAAGGAGGATACAGTCACATTGACAAAATAATTACATAATTTAATAAGACAATGTATAATTAAGTGGCAAATCTTGTGTTTGAAATAGTGTATTTTATGGGATTATTGTTTTCATATTTAATAATTGATAGTAGTTTACAACAAATCAATGAATAATTACTCATATATAATTTAAATATCTAAAATAGTAAACCTTAACTATTAAAAATGTGTAATGACAGGTTTCCTTATGAACTTTGATACATACAATTTTCCAATAATTACAGGAACATATATGTAATTGAAAAAAATCTACAAATTTTAGAGAATTACAGATTTTTACCATAGATATACTCATAGACAGAGAAGGTAGCATCTATTCAGCCCTAGCAATAGTGCTAGTGTTTACAAAATTGTGAAAGCAGTATGACACATAATTGTGACCTAAAGCAGATTTTTCATAAACATCCCAGAGTATATGCACTAGAATAAAAGAAAAAACAAGTTACAGTCATTTGATCGAGTGCCTATAACATGGCTGCTTTACCTGAGTTATGCCATTTGACCATCACAATCCTATAGGAAAGATTCCTATGTGTGGATAGGAATTTAAGGGCTCAGAGAGATGGAGTGACTTTGCTTCAGTCTTTTAAGTTCCTTATTCTCTTCCAAAATGTATTCAATAGGGGATTATATTGTTTCAATTAATTTACTTCACACAAAAAGGTTGGTTCTAAAATAATGCTGTCCAATATAAAGATAATGCAACTCACAAATGTAAGCGACATCCGTTCTGTTAAATTCCTAGTAGCCACTTTTAAAGAGGTAAAAATAAACAGGCAAAGTTAATTTTAATATATTTTATTTAATTCAATATATCTACAGTTTTTCATTTCAATATGTATTTAATACAAAATAATTGAAAATATCTTTTACATTATACTCTCATGCTGCATATTCAGAATCTGGTGTCTGTTTACACTTACAGCACCTGTCAATTTGGACTGGATCAATTTCTCGCTAGCCATATGTGGCCAATGGCTACTATATCGACACTGTAGTTCTAGAACTTCAAAGAGCAGCAGAGTTCTATCCTTATAGATCTCCCACTCTAGTGTGGGATGCAAGCAAACAGGAAATACCATATGAACACTATGAAAGATAGCATATTTTATGCTATGGGAATGCGAAGAAGTGCCTATTCGGACATAAGTGGTCAGGAAGGCTTCTTAAAGGAAGGGAAATTGACTGGGATGTACATGATGAGTAAGAATCGGGCGAGGGAAGTAGAGGAGGAAGAGGACATTAGACACAAGAAATCGTATGTGCAAAGGCCAAAGCATTAGGTTATTTGAATATAGGAAATAATTGCGGTTAGACTGAAAGAATGTAACTTGGTCAATGTCCACAAAGAAGGAATTCACAAAGTGAATTTTTTACATGTTTATTTTTACCTCTTTACAACACCATATAGAGAGTCTTGTAAGCTCAATTAAGAAATGTAAATTTTATCCTGAAGATTAAAAGGATTTATTAAATAATTTTAAATAAGAATTGGCATGATTAAAATAAATGCTAATTTCAGCACTGCTATTTTTTAAAGCATTTTTAGAAACATGCAGTGGTGGGTGGGGCAGATTGCTCTTACGGACTTGTGAGATATAATTGTTCTCATCTTCTTTCAAAAATGTTGCCTTCAGTGATTTTACATTAGAAGCTTGAAATTTTCATAGTAGAAGTATTTACAGGACAGAAATCAGCAACAGCTACAAATGAGGACTCCTCATCTTCATCCTCAACATACACATACCTCAAAGTACCAGTTGGTAAACTTTTACCAGCATGCCACTGAAAATATGGGATATATTTATTTAGAAACTATCAATGGGTCCCTAATAATACTCAATTCATCTAGTTTAGGTTTGACTTTTGGAAACAATTTGTAGGAAATTGATCAAGGATTAAGTCACATGGTACCATTTTGGCTTAAGGACAAACTTTGTAAGTAGGAGATAGCATGACGGTTTTGAGCACTGACTCTTAAAACAGCTGTGGGTTCAAACCCCAGCTCTAGTGTTTGCAAGCCATGTGACATTACACCAATTAGTTGTCCTCTCCAGATTTCAATTTCCACAAATGTAATATGGTATAACCTTAAAGACTGTCTCATAAGATTGGTCTAAGGTTATATCTATAAAGAACCTACAACACAATCTGGCATGTAATAAGTACTATATGTGTTTACTATTATTCTTGGTCCAGAAAAATGAACCTTGTTCTGGAAATATAGTCCAAGTTTCCATATTCAAGCTTTTTAAAGTTTTATTTAAAATTATACATTAATTATATTCAAGCATGGTAGCAATTAATAACTGGAAACAAATTCAGTAAGATGCATAGTTTTAATGACTTTTATGAGCAGTCAGAGTGACCACGTAGAATTGACTTCATTCATGTTATTGAGGTAAATGTAAATATTGATGTTACATGAATGAAAATGGCCGTATAAAATAATTTACAGTAAATTTACAATCTTTGCTTTTCTTTTGTAATAAATTGTTAAGATGTAAATTAGAAATAAAGTATTGCTCAGTTATCTGTCAGAAAATAATATTTTATAACCATATGACCCATATAGTTTAGAATTTTAATTATTTAATTAACACATTATTAATTTCAGTATATCTTGTACTCTGTCATAGTGGTATTGCTAGTGATGCTTCATTTGTATCTAAAATGTAAAAAAATACTTGTATAATAGCTTGTATTTTTATGTACTTTATAGTTTTAATCTTTGCCATCTGCTTGCTTTAGACAATGTTTCTCTTATTTCTATGCACAGAAGTATTGTTACCATGCCACTGGGATTCTCAAATAGAGGCAAAATCACAAAATCTAATATGCCAATTATGGAGCCCTCTTCCAGATTTCCAAGTTAGAGAGTCTGCTTCTAAAGTGTAGGAACAACAGCAGCAACAAAACAGACCTCAAACAAAATAGCTAAAATTCATCCCAAGTAGAAGGTTATACTGTATCTACAGTGAAAGTAATGTGCTGAGATTATATCTTTTTGTAATATTTTGTGTCTCTTGGATGGCATGAGCATCTTGTGATGTGCAAAGCCTGTTGTTTCCACAGTCATATCTTCTGGGAACCAGATGCAAGTAAGCTGAATGAGAATTACTGCCGAAATCCAGATGATGATGCTCATGGACCCTGGTGCTACACGGGAAATCCACTCATTCCTTGGGATTATTGCCCTATTTCTCGTTGTAAGTACACTTAGGGATTGGTGTCTTGTGAAATATTTTAAATATACTACATTTCATCTAAAAGTTGCAAATAATATAGGTGGTCTGGCATTTATTCCCAATTGCAATTATTCCCTTAATTGCCACAGTTCTAATATGACTGGGCTAGAAATATCTCCCCAGTCTCCAACACCAGTACTCCCTGTTCGACTTCTGAATATAGCAGAGCTCTCAGCAAAGTTCCCAGCCCACTAAAAGAGCCATGAGCAGATCTGAACTAGTGGTACTTCTATTTCCTTCTCAGTTCTTTAACTTAAGACTAAAGAAGAGCCTGGAGTTTTCCACCCAGTTACCTGATTCCCAGATGGCTTTGTTAAAAGGATATTAGTGCATAAAGTAAAAGTTATATAAAAAACATGTAATACCTGTTTGACATAGTTCATATAAAATACATGTCTGGTATAATTCATGTTAAAAAGTCCCTAGATATCAATAAGAAAAAGATGTGAGAACTCAGGAGAAAAAAGTAGAAAATAAGTCTTCAAGAATATAGCTAAGAAATAAATGAAAAGACATTAAACTGTATTAATAGGAAAAAAAAATTTTAAGACATGAGAAGTCACTTCTACCTGTCAGGTTAGCAAATAAAATGATTGTAAATATCCAGTATTAGTGAGGACCTGGGAAATCAGGTTGTCTCAATTCTGTGCTACTTAGAGTGTGAATTCAAAATCCTGCTTCGAAGTCAGTTTGATAAAATGTATCAAAAGCAGTAATAATGTTGACATAGTCAGGATTTTTGAGCCTCTGCACACCGACATTTTGGGCTAGATGCTGTTCTGTGCATTGTAGCATGTTTAGTAGTATTCCTGGACTCTATCCACTAGATGCCAGTAGCATGACACCTGCCCCAAGTTATGACAATCAAAACTATCTCTAGACATTGCCAATGTTCCCTGGAGGGCAAAATCATTTCCACCGGTAACCAGTGATATAAAGTAATATGTATTGAGATGGAAGTGTGTCTTAAATATGTTATTGAGTGAAAAATCCTTTTTATAAAGCTGTGCCAGTAGAAAGAGACCATTTTACTATACTATGTATCTGTAACTCTATGTTTACAACAAACATCCTTTACCACAATGTTAAACCACATTCTCTTTAGAAACGAAATACTTTTATAGTTTGATAAGAACTTTGTTTTAAGAATGTTTTTCTTGTGAGACCAGCCAGTAGTAGCAAGTTCCTTGAGAATAGCAGCAAAATTGTCTACTCTAAAAAGAGAGATTAAATTGAAGAAATAATATGTTGCTTTTAAAAAATGAAATACAAACACAAGTCTATGTTTTTCTAGAATTTCTGTCAAATTAAAGTGGTAAATTTCACCTTAAATGGAAATAACAGTTGTGTTTTATGAAATTCTAGCATTAAAGGCAAACTTTTAAAATACGATGTTAATCAAATCTACCTCTAATTAAGACTTGGAGCTGCTCCGTCTATTTTTAATAGGTTGGGAAATTCTCTATAAGAATAAATAACTAAATATATTATATGCTTGCAAATAAATGGCATTTCTAATAAGTTTATTTTCATATTATCAGCCATGATCATAGCCTTTCAAACTAATTTGTTTTCCTAATGTTCTTCACTTTTCCCATATTAAGGTTGACACAGCCCCAATGTTAATACTAAAAGAAACACACCTACCTTTTCAGAGAATGCCATACAAAAATACTTACAAATTATTAAAAGATTATTATCTTTCTAAGTCCTAGTTTTATAGCACTATGCTTTTGTTCACTCTCTATGTTTAAGACTAATGGAGGCTCATAAAATAGACAATGGTGTAGGAAGAAGGAAAAAGGCAATTATCTGCCTTCTAAAACAGGTTATTTTGCTTCCTCTACAGATTTCCAGACTTTTTAAAGACCACAGCAGCTCTATCTAGCACACATGCATGGTTAACAGTGAAATGTCCTGTAGAATCTCAAGGCACTGTGATTTGGTTTATAATCACAAACCAAGGGAGCCAGGACTCTAATAATTTACAAGTTTTCAAAAAATTTTTTCAACTAATATTTTTAAACTAAAAGTAATGTGCTGTTGAAAGATTTGAGGGGGTTACTAGTATTTGATTAAATGCTATTGCAGATAAATCATTTTATTTCAATGTATACCACACATTAATTTCAATAAAGATTTTTACACTGTCATTTTTCTAACTAATATTTATAGCCAGGATTTATTTACATTTTCTCCCTGGTGAAAGGGTAATAATATTTATCTTTAGAAGATTTGAGTTCTTATTATTTATATAACTGCAGAGACTCTATAAATCATTTTCACACTGTAAAATTCTCTTACAAAATATGTAAAGGTTTTTATTCTTTTTTCTAACATGCTTACAAAATAATATTTTACATATTTTTAAGTTTATCAAATATGCAAACATAAAAATGAAGAGATGCCTATATGATGAGTATACACAGACACAGTTGGTATACTATTTTAGAAAAATCTTAATTAACTACCAAGAGCGTAGTGGTTAAGAACTTCAGTCCACATTTCCTAAGAATGCCAGACCCATCACTTTTAAGTATCTTGGGCAAGTTACTAAAACCACTTAGGACTCATATTTGTATTTGCAATATTTTATAATAAAAGTACCTATTATATGGGGCTATTGTTAACAGTGTCTGTTGCATAGTAAACAGTCAAAGCCTTAACTTCCATCTCTGTTTTCATTTATTCATTCATTATTGTTAATTGAGCTGCTGTTGTGTACAAAGCCATATTTAACAGACTACATTTATGAAAATACAAACGTTGCTTCTTAATTTCAAATAGTTCATAATATAGAAAGGAGACATTTGTGTAAACAATTACAAAGCAATATAATCATGTAATATGTATGTATTGACAATATATAAAATGAGAATGTGAACATAGATTTCTCATGGAGAAATACATAATGTTTGTAAACTTTTGAAATTGAGTTAAAACTTTAAGAAGAGTGGGAGAAAGTTTTCTTTATGTTTTCAGAAAAAGTCCATGTTTGGTTCTGAGGCCATACAAACACACACACACACACACACACACACACACACACACACACACACACACCCCTACTCTTCCATAGGTAAAACTTTTATCATTGACATGTTTTCTCTCTTCAAATTTAAGTTGAACCAATAAAAAATAAGTATTGTATCACATATATTTTTTAGACATGAGTCTGAAAGTAGTGTGGTATAGATAGTGTAGTATAGATAGGGTGAAAGTAAAGGAAGAAAAGTGAGAATAGTATTTGGTAGTGAAATGGAAAAGGCCTAGAAAGTAGTTTTTCAAGTTTTAATCCAGGTATGCAACAGAAGAACCTAGGATGCTTGCTAAAAATTAAGAGTCCAGCTACCAACCCAGAATCCCCAGAAATTTAATTTTAAAAGGTATTTCAGTTTATGCTAAAGTGTGAGAAATATTGGATTAGAGAAAGGAAAACACATACATTACTATTAATTATTAAAACCCAAATTTATAGTATCTACAATTTTTTTTTTTTTTTTTTTTTTTTTTTTTTTTTTTTTGAGACAGAGTCTTACACTGTCACCCAGGCTAGAATGTAGTGGCACGATCTCGGCTCACTGCAACCTCCACTTCCTAGATTTAAGCGATTCTCCTGCCTCAGCCTCCCAAGGAGCTGGGATTACAGGTGCCTGCCACCACACCTGGCTGATTTTTTGTATTTTTAGTAGATTCAGGGTTTCACTGTGTTGGCCAAACTGGTCTTGAACTCCTGACCTTGTGATCCATCCGCCTCGGCCTCCCAAAGTGTTGGGATCACAGGCGTGAGCCACCTCGCAAGGCCATATCTACAAATTTTTAAAACTAAATATATTGTAAGATACAATAGTTAACTAAGCACTTTGTAGACCTATTAGCTTAATGCTTACAAATAAGAGACTTAATATACAAGTAAAGATAGAACAGTCTTTCTCATCACAAAATAAGAAATAAATATCTACTTATTTAACATTTTCAAGTATTTGACTCATGTGGAAAACCAATATCCTTGATGTTTTTGTTACCATAGTCGGCCTCAATCTTAACTCATACTTATGAACTAAAACACTGTCCTCAGCTAACTGACAAACCCTCCTCTAGGATAAGCTACAGGGAAAGAGAAATGATGAATTTTGTATGTTCACCATTAACCTATTCATTTAAAATATCTAGATCTGGAAAATGAGCATAAATAAGTATATATTAATTCTCACAACTATCATCATAAATAACAATCACATTGGTGTCTATTACAAAGGAATCCATATGCATTATTGGTTTGTTGCTGGCTTATTTGAGCTCAGGGCATTTCCAGGGATTAACAACCATCTGGGTCTAAACACTGCCTAACTGAACTCTATGCCATCAATTCTGAATAGTCAGACATTAAGCTCCAGGAAATGTCTTGTGTCTCATTCATTATAGCATAAGTATTTCGAAATCCTCACATCTTCCAAGCCTTTCTCTTATTTGTGGCAATTAAGCCCCAGTAGAGATGAAAAAGTAGTACGCTACAGGTTTTAATTAGAATTAAGTTGTAGTTTTCAGTGTTCCCTTTTTTCCATATTTTTTTACTAGCATCTGGAAAAAACAACCCTTGAAATATTCAATTAACAAAGCATAATTATATGGTGTTACTACTCTTTTTCCACTAGTGACATTGATTTCTATCTTCTAGAATCCTTGCAGAGATTTATGAAGTTTGTGTAGTTGCAATTATCCTTAACCATATAAAACTAAAAGTTTTCAGAAAAAAATTAAATGATTCAAATTACAGAAGCAAAATGGCCTATCAATATGAAGAGTCCAAGTAGACGGTAATGAACATGAGTGCTATTCAATGGAATGTTCATTGTGTAGGATGTTGGACATCCTGGTGGATCGAGGCAGCTCCTTGATGACGGCAATGTAATTCAAATGGCCAGTGATCATTCAAACACACACCTGAGAGCTTCCACAGTCATAAAATAGGGCTCTGCTCATATCACCTAGTACCAGAGGGCATATACATACGATATTATCCAGTAAAAATGATGCATAATTACTCAAAACAGTTTACATTTCATCTCTGAATAAAATGTCAAGAATTTTAGTAAATTGGCCAGATGTGGTGGCTCATGCCTAGAATCCTACCACTTTGGGAGGCTGAGGCAGGTGGATCATTTGAGGTCAGGGGTTTGGGACCAGCCTGGCCAATATGGTGAAATCCCATCTCTATTCAAAATACAAAAAGTAGCTGGGTGTGGTAGTGTGTGCCTGTGGTCCCAGCTACTTGGGAGACTGAGTCAGGAGAATCGCTTGAACCTGAGAAGGGAAGGTTGCAGTGAGCTGAGATAGCGCCACTGGACTCCAGCCTGGGTGAGAGAATGAGACTCTGTCTCAAAAAAAACAAAACAAAACAAACAAACAAAAAAGAATTTTAGTAAATTATTGAATTCATTGATACTTGGATTTTAATATATATTTTGTTTTATATAATAGATATATGCATGTATGAATTATGTATTTATCTACACATTTATTTTTACAGGTGAAGGTGATACCACACCTACAATAGTCAATTTAGACCGTAAGTAATCTTTCACAATGTGAAGTATATTCTGAGTCTCTCTCTGAGTGTCAGAAATGTCATTATTTCTTTCAAAGAAAATTATCTATATTAGCTTTCATTTTAAAAAGTTAATCTATGTATTTTTACTTTTTAAAATATATTTTTCTATGCGTACGTGTAAAGGAGTTTCAAAGGCAACTGCATACTGAATATGAAAATTCAATTCTCTTTCAAAAAATCTATAAGATGGTATATGTGATTTTGAAAAGAGTTTATATTTATTTCTAATTTGGGGCACAATGTATATAATGGAACACCTTTATATATACTATGCTTTAATAAAATTAGGATGCTGAAATCAGGAAGAATGAAACCCGAAAGTTGGAAAGTTATTCAGTGCCTCTCTTCTACTCTGTTTGTAAACTTCTCTGCAGGCCCTACAGTCCAGTGGGCACGAGATGACACAATCTGAGATATTCAGTTAATCCTCAGTTTAAGAATCTGTTGGCGGCCACTTGTATTTTATTTTCACATATCTCTTGAGCTGAAGGAAGTTACTCAAGTGTTTTTGATTTAAAATACCACCTGCTGTGCCCCAGGCTCAGGAAGCAAATGGAAATCTATTCTAGACCATGGGCAGAAGTAGAGAGGATAAGGCGAGGAGCACAGAGGAGGGTCAGGAAAACATTTACTCCAATGAATTTTGTATTATGTCTTTGGACATAAGGATTTGAATATAATAATTATATCATTTGGATATGATTTCAATAAATCAAATGTCGGCAAGACATATCGAATAAATCTACAATCTAACTGTACAAATTCAGAAGTAATATCCAAGTAAAGCTTGGTTTTGTTTTTTTCACCGAAGCTATTGTTTTCTACTGACCTTTAGAAATAATCGTTGTAAATAACTTTGGTTTATTTTATGTTGAAGGTGGTGAGGGATTAGATCTGAGGAGCTCGGTGTTAGTGGATTGTGTGCAAAGCCACTGTCACTATCATGGCAATCCTGTCTGCTTTGAGTTGATTTGTTTTTCTGAGTTACTCAGCTTCTTAGATGAGGATGGCATGTGTTAAGGGCTTAATATAATGCTGTGGTCATATAAAACTACTCTTTCTCCAAACTGTTCTTTGGACACAATAAGAATAGTTACATCTATCTAATTATCATTGCATTTAAGAAAACTAAGAGGCACTGATTATTTCAAATTCCTATTTTAAAATGTTATGTTTGGTCCTGTTTTAGATCCTGTAATATCTTGCGCCAAAACGAAACAACTGCGAGTTGTAAATGGGATTCCAACACGAACAAATGTAGGATGGATGGTTAGTTTGAGATACAGGTAATTATTAATAGATGCAAATCATGCATATCCAGAATATGTGCAAGAGTCATATTCCCCAAAATATGGACACGTGGTCGTGAAGGTTGTAGCCTCTACGGGGCACCTGGGTGAGGCAGTAAAAGAGGAGCCTGATCACATTCTGCTTGCCAAACTGTAAGCTCCGGACTGCAATCTGTGCCTCCAGAGGTAGTGCCTTTTTAAATCTTCACAAAGGTCCCATATGTGTTGGCATTGTCCCTGATTCCAAGGGACACTTTGGTTCTGATTAAGCAAAATATTATTGAAGCCCTATTATTACCATAGTAGTTATTATACTTGTTATTAAATTTCCAATCTAGGATATTATGGGTTTATTTTCTAATATGTTTAAGCATGATCATGCCAAAACATTTATTTTTGTTTTTAATTTCTGACTTTTTCCTTGTCAATCAAAAGAAAAGTGGCGATTTTAAATTCTAGAGCATTTTATCATTACAAAAAGGCCAATAGTTAAATAGTCGTGATATTACAATAATCAGTGGGGATACAAAATTCTTGACATATCTATTTCTCAATGCTCTTAAGAATCAATGATATGTTCTACATAAAATCACTTTGCAAATCATATTGTTAGAGAAAATTAAGCTTAATAATTATGTCATAAGAATTAAAGATTGAAAATATTAGTTAACTTAAAATCTGATCTTAGAACTTTCATATACTACATATATTATTCTGTATGTTAATCGGAATGCTAAAATATTTATGTTTTGGCTATCTCTATCAGAACCTCGCCATGCAACACACCCCAAGGTACATCTGAATTTGAGCACATTGTCTCTTGTTTTCTAGATACCTCACGTTTCTTCCTCCAAGGCTTTATTTTGTTGTTCCCACAGCACATGTGGCTTTCTTCCTCCATGTTTTATACCTGAAAATTCTTTCTCCTTCTTCAAATTTCAACCTAAATATCCTCTCTTTTAGAATACCCTCCTGTTCCCTCACCCCTAGCCTCCTAGAGTAGAGAAAAAGAAAGTATGTGTGTTACTATTATTAAATCACAGTGACATTAGAATAGAGACAACTTGAAACGTAAGTCCTTTTATGAATAAACCAATTATTGGAAAGCAAGAGTTTATATCATTTGATATATGTGACTTTAGATGACCATAATGTTGTAGGAGATGGCCTGAAGTTCTTTTTTAGTATACCCTTTTCTCAAGGAATGGCTCATCAGATTTTACAAATATTTATGCCAATAATTGTCGTATAGCTGTCCTAGGTGTGTAGTACTAAAACAGAATTGTGAAACTAACCAGAATATTAAAGCTGAGTGTGCAGTATGAGGATTTAGTAAAGACTCTAGAATTCTGTTGGAGTGTTTAATTTTCTTAATTATAGAAAATATTTCAAGAGGCCAAGTATGGTGGCTCACACCTGTAATCCCAGCAGTTTGGGAGGCTGAGGCAGGTGTATCACTTGAGGTCAGGAGTTCGAGACAAGCCTGGACAATATGGCAAAACCCCATCTATACTAAAAATACAAAAATTAGCCAGGCATGGTGGCGGTGGCACATGCCTGTAATCCCAGCTACTGAGTGAGAGTCTGTCAAAAAAAAAAAAGGAAAAAAAGAAGGAAGGAAAGAAGGAGAAATCTTTCAATAATCCACATTTGAGTTAATTGGTGATTCTTTGCTTTTCTTATAACCCCAGAGGATAAAAGAAGACATGTATTAATACTTCTAAATTATTTTTTCTAGTAAGAGAATTCACAAGGATACTGCTTTGGTCATCTCCATTTTTGGAGAAGCAGGTGAAGCTATTTTTCCATCAGATTAGAGTACTGTAAATTTTTAGTTTTTTTCCTTTTTAAATCCAAGTTCTTAGCAACAACAGCTGCTTAGTTATTCTTCCAAAACTCATACCGAGAAGGATAGAAATTAAAAGTCAATATATATTCTTATCCTCCTGTGTGGTAAAGGCCATAAATAACTGCGGTCTCAGTCTGGGAATCTTCTAGTATTACCCTCTGAAGCACTGAACCTCTGTACTCTTTGGAAATGTAAATTGTGAAAAGTTGTACTTTTTCCATGTCTCTGCCAAAAAAGAATGGATTTACAGATTTTGGATATCATCAAATAAATGTACTAGTACTCATCATACTCTACAAATATTTTACAATTTCCTAAATGATTTGCCTCACAAAATTGTTTTACTTTAGAGATGAAATATTATATTCCTGATCTTATACTGGAGAAAGTAATTTATTCAGATTCGGTTATATTTTAAGTTAATATATCAAAACTACATAATGGTAGTAGAAGAAGGAAATAGTGCACAAATAAAATTGCTACCACTGGATGGTTTTCAGGGTTCAAATAGGAATTCAACTTTGCATTTTTAATAAGCAAACACTGAATTTAAAATAGGTTCACAGTTTTAAAAAATTATAATTATTCTGTGTTTGTAGCACATACTTTCCTCACAAGGATAGATGCACATACACATGAATGTGTACGTTCGGGATGGCTATTGATGTGTAATAACTGAGTTCTTTAGACTACACAAAAGTAAAATTGATTTCATAAATTTGTAGTCACATTATGAAAAAAAGTTCTAATGCTACAATCACCAAATATCACCCTTCAGATAAAAGAACTTCTCATTTTATCCCAATTGGATTAATTTATATATTTTCTTCTGCAATGCATTTATTTTTAACAAATGGAGCCACAGGCTTTGCATTAATTGGCAGTCACTCTTTCTGCACAGATGTTACTTGTTTCTCTTTCCTCTTTTTCACAGAAATAAACATATCTGCGGAGGATCATTGATAAAGGAAAGTTGGGTTCTTACTGCACGACAGTGTTTCCCTTCTCGGTAAAGTGTTTTTAAAACTAGTATTATTTTGAGCCTTTAAAATTTATATGTCTTCCACTTTGCTCTTAAGGTTATAATATGTATTCATTTTACAGAGATTCACCAGTGGAGTGAACAAATTATTTTATTTTTAGAATTTGGCTTACAAAACTTACTTTGACGTCACTGATATTTACAAGACACTACTTCAGTTCACCTCTTTTCACAATTAGCATTACTCTCAGTTGGGGAAAAATTTTGCTAGAATTATGTAAATATTTTATATCCCAACTTTCTACTTGTACCCTATATTTCTAGATATAATTCTTTTTTTTTTCTAAATTATCAATAGGCTTTTTCCAATCCTCACTGCTTCTTTCTCCTGTAGAGTCAGCCTCAGGATCATCCTGGGCATAATTTTCAATGAAAATTGGCCTAAGGAAAAGATAAAGAGGCAGCATTCGTAAACTAACTTCCTGCTTCTCAACAAGGTCACCTTGATTTTGTTTGTAGAAAACTTCAACACCTGTTACCAAACCAAATATATACACAGCTGATATAAACAAAACAAAATTTGCAGAAAAAAATGTAATTCATGTAAAGTGCTTTACCTGAGCATTTTTCACAAGTGACTTACTCTAGCAAGCATAAGCAAGTTTCTAAAATAGTCATTTAGAACATCAGCAACTTAAAAGCCTCTTTCTGCTTACGTATGTTTGTAGTATTCAGAATCTCCCATAACAAATGTGTTGCTTTTTATTATACTATGAATCAAATTTTAAATTTAGGTTATGTGCCTTAATAGTCTAAAATAACAATAGATAGGAAAAATACTACAGAATTTGGAATTACTATGTTTTACATTTAAAGTTGTTTCCTTCAAAACAGAGACTTGAAAGATTATGAGGCTTGGCTTGGAATTCATGATGTCCATGGAAGAGGAGATGAGAAACGCAAACAGGTTCTCAATGTTTCCCAGCTGGTATATGGCCCTGAAGGATCAGATCTGGTTTTAATGAAGCTTGCCAGGTTAGTTACTTTAGAAGATTTTGTATTTTTCACCTGGACTAGAATTGTTGGAGCATTTTCTTCAGCTGTGTGGCAGTTGTTTCTCTCTCATGCAGATGCATTATAAACATATGTCACATGCTATATATATGTATATATGTGTGCCTGTGGGTCTCTCTGTGTGTATATAGAGAGAGGTATTCACAAAACTGTAAAAAATGAATAACTAACATTGGGTCAACAGTCTGATCAGTCTGTTTTAAAATAGAAACTTAGCAGTTATTTGATAACTTTCTAATGTAAAATAATTCTTTTAAAAAATAGCATTGACCATTTATTCTTAAATATTGGCAAATACATGACTCATTTCTTTACTACCTATTCCAAATTTCATCAATACATTTGGACATTCCCACTTCTTTTTTTAATAAAGAAACAGGACTTCTCTGTAAATGCCATATTAAACATGAACACTACATTTAATATGTTAATTTTGTGTTGAATCCAGTTGAGAGTATTTACCATTTTATTTTGTGTTTTCAGACCTGCTGTCCTGGATGATTTTGTTAATACAATTGATTTACCTAATTATGGATGCACAATTCCTGAAAAGACCAGTTGCAGTGTTTATGGCTGGGGCTACACTGGATGTAAGCTAGTTTTCAAAAGATGAGGCCATATTTATTTTATTTTTTTTTCTTACTTTTCTCATCTTATTGTATGTTTTTTTGCATCAATCTAGTGATCAACTATGATGGTCTATTACGAGTGGCACATCTCTATATAATGGGAAATGAGAAATGCAGCCAGCATCACCGAGGGAAGGTGACTCTGAATGAGTCTGAAATATGTGCTGGGGCTGAGAAGATTGGATCAGGACCATGTGAGGTAAAAAGGAAGTTCTTTCATAAGGAGGATGTGATTAATAGCTTAGTGTTTCATGGGGTTTTTTTTTGTTTATTTTTCTCAAATGAAAAATGTTGTATACCAACCTGTTCTAGGAGAGAGGAATTGGGAAAATTATCTCTGTAATATTCTGCATTTCTTTAACTAAACAGTGAGATAATCAATGTTTTATTAGCAGCAAACTATGATGACATTTGTCACTCAAAAATCAATAAGTGTGTAGAGCCGGAACTCCAAGGGAGAGCTATTCAAATGAGAAGTGTCCAAATCAGTTAAATCAATAGTTTGCATTTTTCTAATGTTTTTCTAAATGTATCTCATCTTCCCAAATTATCTCGAAATGAGCTCCACGAGTTATATCATTTAGAGATGCCTGGCTTTAAACTTTAAAATCTCTTTTTGGGTAAGCTGGTCTCTCTTTTGCTCTCTCGCTCTGTGTATGTGTTTAAACATTCTGTTTTAAAAAGCCCAAAGGTCAAAGTTTGTGACTTTATGAGCTTGGACATTTCATTTGTTAGGCAACTGTTATTTCAGCTTGGCAATGTTCCTATCCCTATTTTACATAGACAAGCTGTTAAGCTGTTAGTTTAATTAGCTTTTGAATGTGAGAGACATGTTCTCCAAGCTTCAGGGCTGTGGGATTGTGGAATGCTGTATGTGGCAAAGGATGAAATGAGTTCAATGATAGTGAAATGTCCTTTGATATATAGGAAAATGCATGCTGTAAGTATGGAACATAAATATGTATTGAAATGCAAGTGCTATACACCTTGCTCTGAGATTTTATTTCTGAAAAGAAGAGAAAATGTTTACTGTTTACTAAGTTAGTTTTTAGAACTGCTTAAAAATGATATGGTTAGAAACAGATTACATGTTTATAACCAGTTTCAAATTTGTTGCCTTTCTAGTAAATCATGAACAATGAAACCGTTGTTCATTACAACAGGGGAAAATTTACTAGGAGAAAGAAATGACTATACTTTAAAAAGAAAAAGCAATAAGCATCCCGGAAACACAGAAGTTTCTAAGTAGACCCAACCTTACAGATCATCTAATTATTGTCATTACCAAAACCAATTTGACAACTGCTTTTGAAGAATAGCCTTTAATCTGGATTATCAACTATATATTCTTCATTTCCCTTCTTCAGCTTGATTTATTCATCTCTGTCTACTATATGTGTTGTTTTTAACCTTATTGATAAGACTTGACCTCAAATAGATTCTGCCACTTCTAAAAAATGTATTTATCCTCCAGAATGTTTTTAAAAATATATATGTCACTGACATTTAAATCAAGGCAATTTAACCACTGAAATAAATTTGAAGGAGATACCTCCCAAATGTTTGTATAATAGCAGTAACATCATATTTAGTGAAAGTTTCCAGAGTAAATTACTTCGAGGAGTTTGTGTCAGTAATCACTAGTGCATTTGTTTAAAAATCAGTTTTCTTGGACAGGCACGATGGCTCACATCTGTAATCCCAGCACTTTGGGAGGTCGAGACAGGCGGATCACGAGGTCAGGAGATCGAGACCATCCTGGCTAACACAGTGAAACCCCATCTCTACTGAAAAAAAAAAAGAAAAAAGAAAAAAAATACAAAAAATTAGCCGGGCGTGGTGGCGGGTGCCTGTAGTCCCACCTACTTGGGAGACTGAGGCAGGAGAATGGCATGAACCCAGCAGGCGGAGCTTGCAGTGAGCCGGGATCACACCACTGTACTCCAGCCTGGGTGACAGAGCGAGATTCTGCCTCAGAAAAAAAAAAAAAAGAAATCAGTTTTCTTTCCTCAGCTGGCATAGTTTATGCAAAGTTTCTTGGAATAAACTATTTTTCTTTACTGTTTAATATTCTGCTTTACCCCTAACTTGGTTTTCCCCATCATAGAATGCCAATGTCTCTCTTCTTTCCCATTTGAATCACAGAAGTTAATTTTGCAGCAGTTTCCCCCGTCACTGTTGGGGGAAAATTAAGGTAGTTCCAAACACTCTTATGCATATAAGGATACCAAAAGCCAGCCATTGCATTCTTAGGAGGCTACATGGTTCATGAAAGTGGTGCAGCACAGTTGTACTGGTTATATGTAACAATAAGTGCATTGTTTATTTATATTGGCTTATTATATATTTTTATATAATTATATGAATAAATAAAACCATAGATGAATATATGAATGCATATATATATATAACACAAATAAAGCTATCTGTTAATCTTCCATCTATCTCTATCTGACAATGCAACGGGCTTACCATATAAGAAATGCCATGAAATCACAGGACATCCTATAGAAAGGAGGGTATAAAATATAAATATAACTATGTTAACTACTAATACCAGCAGTAAGTGGAGGAATACTCCTTGCTTGGAAAAGCAATTTCAATTAACAGAATTATTTTATTGACTACAAGTTTTTTATTTAACTTGTTAAAATCATCTGGGGCAGGATTGGGTGAGGCAAATAAAAAAAGTTTAGAAATAAGATAAAATATAATGCAGTTTAATTATTAAAGTTATATGATTACAAGTTATTTTCTTTTTTACTTGTATTTTTGCACATGTTCCAAATTTTCTATACTGAACATAAGAAGATTAAAATAAATATAAAATCTACCTTATTAAATAGGTACCAATGGTTATATGTTAGTCTGCATCCAACAAAGGCAGAGCACACTTAAAAGATGATTGACTATTTTGGAAAAGGCAAGTCATTTTAGGAGAATACTACACATAATAGAACACTTTAAACTTGGTATTATCTCAGTCTTGGCTAATTCAGTAGAAAGTCAACAAATGGTCTAGTACACTAATTTTTATATCTTCATATTTCAGTTGCAGTTATTCTCTTTTTCTGTATATATCTCTGAGATGCAAATCTATATACGATAATGTTAATGAACTATTTTTTAAATTCCTAATAATACTTTGTTTTTGTATGTCTTACTCCTAGGGGGATTATGGTGGCCCACTTGTTTGTGAGCAACATAAAATGAGAATGGTTCTTGGTGTCATTGTTCCCGGCCGTGGATGCGCCATTCCAAATCGTCCTGGTATTTTTGTCCGAGTAGCATATTATGCAAAATGGATACACAAAATTATTTTAACATATAAGGTACCACAGTCATAGCTGAAGTAAGTGTGTCTGAAGCACCCACCAATACAACTGTCTTTTACATGAAGATTTCAGAGAATGTGGAATTAAAAATATCACTTACAACAATCCTAAGACAACTACTGGAGAGTCATGTTTGTTAAAATTCTCATTAATGTTTATGGGTGTTTTCTGTTGTTTTGTTTGTCAGTGTTATTTTGTCAATGTTGAAGTGAATTAAGGTACATGCAAGTGTAGTAACATATCTCCTGAAGATACTTGAATGGATTAAAAAAACACACAGGTATAATTGCTGGGTAAAGATTTCGTGGGAAAAAAATCAATTAATCTCTCTAAGCTGCTTTCTGAGGTTGGTTTCTTAATAATGAGTAAACCATAAATTAAATGTTATTTTAACCTCACCAAAACAATTTATACCTTGTGTCCTTAAATTGTACCCTATATTAAATTATATTACATTTCATATGCTATATGTTATAGTTCATTCATTTCTCTTCACCATGTATCCTGCAATACTGGTACACGAACACACTTTTTACAAAACCACATACCCATGTACACATGCCTAGGTACACATGTACATGCACTACAGTTTAAATTATGATGTACTTAATGTAACCTCTAAATATTTTAGAAGTATGTACCTATAGTTTTACCTCAAAAAAATAGAAATCTCTAAAGACCAGTAGAAATATTAAAAAAATGATGCAAAATCAAAATGAGTGGCTAATTCTCCATACGTAATCTGCAGATGATCTTCTCTGGTTGACATTTTACGTGTGGCCATCACCCCGGGTTAAATAACACCTAATCTAGGTGTTTACATGTATTCAATATCCTAGTTTGTTTCATGTAGTTTCTAATTCTTAAAGGAAAGAGGGTAATAATTCTATTTGTGTAATTTGTTTCCTCCAAACTTAAGGCCACTTATTTACACAAGATATTTGTATGTCTACTTTCCTAAAGCATTTCTTCAGTGCTCAGATCAGTGTCTAATTGAAGAAGATTAAAACTGCTTTGGTCATTAAAAACGTATTTAAATAGGTTAATTCTAAGACTTGCTGCTGTGATTGACTTCTAGCTCACTGCCTTTAAATTTTAAAAAATTTAAGAGGAAAATTTTCATGTCTCCAAAGTTTTATAAATACCCTTCATCAAGTCATGCATTCAAGTATATATTAGAGAAAAAAAAATACTTTTCTCAACCTGGAAGATTTTAGCCTAATAAAGTTTTTTTGAAGTAAAAGAAAACTTGTAAAGGGAAAGAAACTAGTTTGTCTAAACTCTGTATTCATTTTTTTTTTTGAAGTACAGTGGAATCTGTTGAATCAGATATTTTATCAAGATATCTTTATTTTTTCTTATTTCATTTTACAAAGATCACTCCCAATGCCATATGTAATAGACATTTAAATTTCGTGTTCTGTATAACAGCCAAATGATCATATTTATCATTGTATTTGTCATGTTTAGCTAAAAATCATGTATTGTTGAGAAATAGAATAACAAAAAGTAATAGGATAGGCTTTGAATTTTTGCAAAAAATCTTCCTGTACAAAACATCTTTAAAAATAATTTTTTGAGTGGTGTGAATCTAGTATTCCCATTTCTCTGATTTAGTTTCCTTGAGTGATTTTTATCAAGGCTAAGTCCCCAAATGATTCCCTAACAGCTCTTTAGAATACCGTTTAATCTGGACTAAAATGGTCTTAAGTTTATGGAGAGTTTAGTCCACAGAACTAACTGGACTTCTGGCGGCAAGTCCAGAAATGCTTATACAAAATTTTTTTTCATAATAAGATATGTGCTGGTATCAAGGAACTTAAAGTGGAAGCAAAAAGACATCCAACTAGTTGCTAGTCTCCATCATCTTATCTGATTGTATTTCTCTTTTCCTTATATAATACACCATTTTCATAAGAACACCTAGAAATTTCAAGAGTATATTGCCAAAATATAAAGTATATTTCATAGTTTCTTCTGGCTGAACCAGTGAAATTTTATTGTTGCATATTAATGATATTTTTAAAACTTTTATAAAAATTGTCATACTTTTAAATACTCACATTTTAAAAATACTTCTTTTATGACTCTTCCTCTAAATTTCCTGGAAATACAGATAAAGATTAGCTAGATACAAGATGCAGCTAAGTATTTAGACATTTTGAGCCCAGTATTTTTCATTTTATTAAAGGCTAAAAACAATACCACCAATAAATCATCAAACAAACTATACAAAATAATTCTGTCTTTGGGAGGCTCCTTTTGTGATAGAGGGACATGGGTGGAATTGACAATGAAAGTTAGATGAACAAGGTCCGTGTTATTTTAGGTAGCAGAACAGGGTAGAGTCATGTCATTATTTGCGGGCGGAAGATACTATTTACCACGTGTTCTTTGCTGAATAAATTATTAAACATTTTTAAAAATCCAAGTATCCACTTTATTTTGTGTCATTGACAAAAGGATCTTTTAAGTCAGAGGTTTCAATGTGATTTTTGGTTTGGCTGTTTGAATAATGGTTATGTACTGTTATAATTGTAGACATTTTCTCATGTCTACCAGGAATTGAAGTGTAAAACTAAAATATTTTTCATAATGCCTCTGCCGTGCGGAAGGAATGATAATCCTTTTGTATACTTCTTTAATTTTATTGTAAAATGTGTAATGACTTTTACCTATATGCTGTGGGCAGGTCCTCAGTAAAATCTATTGAGTCAATTTCTAGTATTAACAGGCTTTTGCTTGCTATCTAAGTGTTTCAAATTATGGGAAGTGTGAGACACTGGAAGGCAAGAAAATTAACAATAATGGCATGTGATAGCAAAATTGTATTTCACTTATTCCTGTGAATATTTCTTGTTGGTACCAATGGTACTGTACAAAGTGAATGTTATAGCCACAACATTCTCTTGAAAAGAACACTGTCAAGAAGTGGGAAATTGCTGTCAGGCATTTCGTTGTTGTTTTTAAACTTTTTAAAAAAGAAATACTGGTTTTGCAAGATAGAGATCATGAGGTAAAGAATTTTAATAAGCTCTTATACTAAAAAGCCTTAAATCGATTTACTGAGATTCAAAACATACTATTATAATCAATTATATCCCATATATGTAGGCAAACTCATTTAAAAAATAAAATTAATTTTGGTAAAAGTACATAGTGTTTGTTTTTAAAATACATAATTTTAAAGTCAATCGCTTGTCATGATAAAGTCCAAAAAGAAGTTATCTTTCAATATTCAACTAAGTTTGGAGCTAAGAATTTACTAATACAAAAAAAGTTAAAATGTTTTGGACCATATATATCTTGACAGTGTAACTTTTAAGTAGGCTCATTTCCATTTGCACAGAAAGTTTCTGTCTTTAGGAAACTGAAAATGAAATACTGTGGATGTTATGACTGTTTGTCTTCTATGTAAATAGGAAATTAATAAGCTGCCTATTGAGTGGTATAGCTGTATGCTTACCCAAAAAAGGGAACACTGTGGTTATGACTTGTATTATAAACTTTCTGTAGTTAATAAAGTTGTTATTTTTATAACCATGATTATATATTATTATTAATAAAATATTTTATCAAAATGCTCATTTTCTCTGTTATAATTATTTACATGTACATATTTGTATCTGTCTTATGGCTTAAATGCAGAAAATAGCAACAACGACTTCACTGACAAAAATTACATGTACGTTCTTGCAAAAAATATAACTTGTCTATAGAACTAAGACAAAAAGTATTATTTTATTCCAACTAATATCCATAGCAATATAGATGGTCTTCAGTAAACCATTAATCTCTATGCACTTTAGTTTCTCCTACTGTAAAATGTAACTACTTATTCATTCTTCATATTTGCTGGAATGGTGCTATATTGTTATTTGCCAAGATATACAAAATATTCCCATGAATTGTCACCTAATTTCCTGTCTCATGCCACTATATAATACAAAGGTGATTTTAAATTATTTAATTAATCACTTTGGGTATCTCTTTAAAGTGTGCATTCAGTTAAGAATAAATAAGAATCCAATGGATTCATTTAATGCAAATTGGAAGAACTAGTCATCAATGATCTACGCAAAGAGAGCTCTATAACACCACTGATTATTTCAAATTGTATTTTACTGCCTTTTTCCCTCAAAAGGTTGCTGTACTAATTTATTCTGGCATAGATAGTGATCTCAAGTGATTATTAATGTATCTAATTCTATAGCCCATATTAAGATATCTAATCTTTTAAGTGATTATGATTAAAGCAGAACATATACTTATCCACTTACGGTGACAGTAAGAATATTTCAAATATATTAACTGTTGATTTCTCTAGATTTTGACCTTTTTTTCTCTCTTTTCTAGAATTCCATTCCATTCTAAACTTATATTCTGCTATTTTAATAGAATAGTCCAGCAAAGCTTCTTTAAGAGATATTTGAACAGGGTCCTCAGTAAAAGTTAAGGAGTGAGCTGTTTAGATACCTGGGGTCTCATAAATAATACTTAGAAAATATTTTTCTTGGTTTCTTATTCATTTACTCTTATAAATTGTGATGCTCTAAATAGTTACCATTTGTCAATGTCCTGAATAGAACTCTGTGTTTTAGTCCCAGAGTTCTATTGCCGTTCTATTTTATTATTCTCCTACACAGGCACCATCTTTAACTTATACAATAGTAGAGATGGTGTTTCACCATCTTGGCCAGGCTGGTCTTGAACTCCTGACCTTGTGATCTACCCACCTCAGCCTCCCAAAGTGCTGAGATTACAGGCTTTCTATATCACTCTCACCAAATTATAAGCCTCTCATGTATAATTCACATTAGAAGTTTTATTCTTGGCACTCTATATTTTTCTTTTGTCCCTTATATTTACAAATATCTCGATTGCATGTGTTATTTTTAAAAGCCGAGAATTAAAAGATAAAAGGAATACTTCTAGTAATTGGTGAAGAGTTTACAGTATTATGAAGAATATATTATTGCCTAAAGCGCAGCTAAGCATGACAGAAAATACCTGGCAATGGAAAGAAACTTACTTTTATTTTATATAATTCGAAAGAAGTATAGGATCATAGGTTATATGTTTGTTTATGGATTTTAAAAGTAAATAATGACATCAAAAACCACCAACGAAAACAAAAATCTTATCAATCTGACATATAATCTAACACCAAACCAACCTCAGACCCTCATCCTCTCAAATACTCCTTAACACTCATTATTTTATTTTCATCATTTTTGAACATGTGTTCATATTTAAACTTCATGTCTGTGTTCAAACAGTCCCTAAGAATATCATACTGTTCTTCAACACTTAAAAACCTTTATATGTCACCGAGTATCCTATGTGATTCCATCCTCAACATCCCTATCCAAAAAATCATCATTTCCTCAGCCTGCTACAGTGTCTGCTTATGCTTTATTTTATTCTTTATTTTATTTTTTAATATATATTTTAAAATGTTTTATTATTTCATTTTTTTTCCCACAAGTTATTGGGGTACAGGTGGTATTTGGTTAAATGAGCAAGTTCTTTAGTGGTAACGTGAAAACTTTCGGTGCACTCATCACCCGAGCAGTATACACTGCACCATATTTGTAGTCTTTTATCCCTCGCCACCCCCCACTCTTCCCCCCAAGTCCCCAAAGTCCATTGCATCATTCTTATGCTTGTGTGTCCTCATAGCTTAACGTCCACATATTGATGAGAACATACGATATTTGGTTTTCCATTCCTGAGCTACTTCACTTAGAATAATAGTCTCCAATCTCACCCAGGTCACTGCAAATGCTGTTAATTCATTCCTTTTTATGGCTGTGTAGAATTCCATCTCATATATATATCATCATAGATATGCATACATGATATAAATGTATACTATATATATATATGTATAGTATTCCATCTATATACATACACACACCACAGCTTCTTTATCTTCTTGTTGATTGAGGGGCATTTGGGTTGGTTCCACAATTTGACAATTGTGAATTGTTGATGCTTTCTTTTTGTTTGTTACAATAGTGTGTGTATGGCTGAATTAGATTAGTTTTGTTTTATTCTGCTTTCTTTCTTTTTTTTTCCCCCCAAAACGGAGTCTCACTCTATTGCCCAGACTGGAGTGCAGTGGCATGATCTCGGCTCACTGCAACCTCCGCCTCCCAGGTTCAGGCAATTCCTTGCCTCAGCCACCGAGTAACTGGAATTACAGGCACGTGCCACCATGCCCGGCTAATTTTCGCATTTTTAGTAGAGATGGTGTTTCACCATCTTGGCCAGGCTGGTCTTGAACTCCTGACCTTGTGATCTACCCACCTTGGCCTCCCAAAGTGCTGAGATTACAGGCCTGAGCCACGATGCCCAGCTATTCTGCTTTGCTTTCAATGTGCAATCACATCCAGTGAGTTTGAGCTCCTTGAAGACATTTAGCATTGTCACATTAGTAATATTTGTACACTATTTTGTACAGTGCTTCACATATGGTATCCAATATATATTTTATAATTATTAATATTCTATAATTCACCCTCTTCTTGAAGCCTTATCAGTGTTAACAAGACGTTTGGGATTTTTGTGAAACTTATGCAACTCTCAATGTGAATTAAGAATTTTAAGATTTTCTATTTAGTTGCATCATTTAGATTTGAATTAGTAAGTGGGGCTATTTTAAAAGTTTATTGTATTTATACAACAGACAATGCAGCTGGAAAAGAGAAATTATCAACTTTAGAGAGTTTATACATTTACATTTGCAATGTGGTTATTAAAAATAGAAATAAAAAATTAAATTTTAGTTTGCTTATGGATAAATGTATTATTTTATCAAACTAATAGAGTTTAGATTATGCTAGTGAACACTTTTTTCCCATCTGGGAAAAGATTCTTCTATGAAAGGCTGATGTCATAACATTGGAGGATGAAGTTAAAGGATAAATTATTGCAAAAATATTCTGAGTCCACAATAGTCCACTCATTACATACGTGCCAAATATATCCAATCTGTTGTGCATTGAGTAGTTTCACGGTATCATTATTTAAGGAACAAAAGGTTTTCATTTGATGAGTTTTCTTAACTGAGAGAAATCAACATGGGTAGCATGTTGCAAGGAAATGAGGTGGACCAAAGGCAGATGGATTTTCGGATTAATTATTTTTCATGTATTTTTAAAGCCTTTTTTTTTTTTTTTTTTTTTTTTTTTTTTTTTTTTTTTTTAATTTTTTGCGACACGGAGTCTCCCTCTGTTGCCCAGGCTGGAGCGCAGTGGCGCGATCTTGGCTCACTGCAAGCTCCACCTCCAGGGTTGACACCATTCTCCTGCCTCAGCCTCCCGAGTAGCTGGGAGGGACTACAGGCACACTCCACCACGCCCAGCTAATTTTTATGTGTGTTTTCGGTAGAGACGGGGTTTTACCGTGTTAGCCAGAATGGTCTCAATCTCCTGACCTCGTGATCTGCCTGCCTCGTGGCCTCCCAAAGTGCTGGGATTACAGGCGTGAGCCACGGTGCCCGGCCACGTATTTTTAAAGCTTTACAAAAGTGTGCGGTTTTCAAGTTTCTGGCTTTTTTGGTGAATTAAAACCTAAATGTAGTAATAGTTCAAAATATATTGTTGTGCCGTAAAACAAAGAATTTACATCCTATTAAAAATAATGAAATGATTTAATACGTGGAAAATTGACTTTATGAAATAAGTGATTAAAGATCCCTAGATTAGAGAAGGTGCAAATATGATTAAATATGTTTCTTCAGTTGTCCAAAAAGTCTTTCTGAGAGGAAATGCTCAGGTCTCTTTGGTTAAAAAAGTAAGAATTTGTGAAAAATAAGATTGACATTTCAATCAGATAGTTTAGGTACCAGGCAGTACTTCCCAATAGTGAAGGTTGCAGAAGAATGAACAAGAAGAATGGAATCCCTAACTACAAACGTTTTCTAAAGAAGGAAATATTTCTTTAATGACTTTCATAAGCTTTACCCAAACTGGTCTTTTGCAGGATCCTCAAAAGCTATACTGAGAAGAATAAACTGTTCAAGGCTTAAGTAAGCTTTGGAGATGCTGGGATGCTTTATACAGGCCACTTTGCTGTGGGACAGTTGAGAGCCTTTAGGTGCTCATGTGTCTTGAAGCTCCATGAGGGAGTATGGTAGAGCACATCCTTCAGATTTATTGTATTACAGAACCCCCTTACAATTACAGAGCCAATATTTCATTTCCTCTTAAGACACTAGAGTTCTGATAAATGCAGTCCAGAAAAACTGGATTTTCAAATTTACTTTCTAAATGAGAGGCAGTTATTACTATATGGTTTGAGATTTTTATGTCTATAATGTAATTTTTTTTCCTCAACAAAAGCATCTCAGAGCAAATTTTCCCAGATCAAACTTCTTTTTTACATGATTTACTCTTTTCTACTTAATTTGAGTAAAATTCAGACAGGAGGAGTTGATGCATATTTTTCTTCACCTATACATACCATCTATAGGAACTTTCCTATCAATAATACAGAACCAAAATTGATTACACAAAACTATGAAGGTAGTCCTATTTTAACAGTACGAAAGCTAAAAAAAAAAAAAAAAAAAAAAAAAAAAAAAAAAGGCGTGTTTTTTAAAATCTTTCTAGTGTTTACAATATCTCCTTGTCTGCCTAAATTTCCAGCTCTAGAAATGGGGCACCAAGTAAAAGAAAGACATGTAAAGATTAGGAAAGAAAATAAAAACGAAAGAAGGAAAAGGAAAAAAAAAAAAGATTAAAAATGAAGTTGAGGGGAGCTGAGAGAAGTTTTCTGAAGGCATTTACATGTCCTTAGAAGTGAGGTCAACAAAAAGATATAAAGCATTATTCTTCTTTATTAGCCTCTTTCCTCTTAATTACAGTCACTTGTACTTCCAAAATCCACTTACAAACCAAATACAATGAGTCATCCCGAAATTAACAAGCACAGAGAATTCAGTTCTTCCACGTTCAAAACGTCCCATTTTTATTTTTTAATCATCCTTGTTCTTCTTTTTACTTCTGAACTTCCTCAGTCATGTCTTTTTTATCAGCCTTACTGAGGTATGATTGACAAACATTGTATATTTTTAAAGTGTAAAACAATGTTTGATAAATGTACACATTGCAAAATGATTACCACAATCAAATTAATTAATATATTCATCACCTCACAGGTACCGTGTATGATGAGGACACTTGATTTTTACTCTCAACAAATTTCGAGTCTACAACATCTTCTTAACTATAGTTACCAAGCTGTACATTAAGGCTCCAGTACTTAGTAATAATTGCTCTCTAAAATATTATAACTCCCTTCTCAGCTTCAAATGCTTTAGCATCTTTCCACCACCATGACTTTACAGAGGAGTTTGGCTGGATCTCAGCAAAGCAGCTCAATGGGAAAGCACTGAAGCAGGTGGAGACAAAAGCAAAGGCTCATCTGTGCACTTGATTTCACTGTTTGGATGTGCTCTCGGCATCTAAACTGAATGTTTCTAAAACTGAACCCCAATCTCTCCCTGCCCTTCAATCTTCTTCTCAATAAAAGGAACATCCATCGGGCTTGCTTAAGCTAGGATCCAGAAAGTCATTTTTAACCTATTTGTGTCCTTTCTCCATTCAGCCAATCACCCAGACATCAGTTTTATCTTCTACATTCATCTTAAATCACTCACATGTCTCTATCTCCAATGGCTCCACTTTAGCCCACGGCACCGTTTTCTTCCACTTTCATGACTACAGTGATCTCAAAATTTCTTTCTCTACATTTACTCTCCACCTTCTCTTTTTTTTCTTTTCTTTTCTTTCTTTCTTTCTTTTTTTTTTTTTTTTGAGACAGCTTCTCTTCTGTGGCCCAGGCTGGAGTGCAGTGGCCATCATGGCTCAATATGGCTCAATACCGTATTGAACTCCTGGGTTCAAGCAATCCTCTCACCTCAGCTTCCCAAGCAGATGAGACTCTAGGCCTGCACCACCATATCCAGCTAGAATACACATTTTAAAATGTAACTCTGTGTTATTCTCCTGTTTGAATTTTCTCAATGATTTCCTATCAGCTGACCAATAGATGAACTGTCCCTGATGGTTCAACTCCTCAGTCACCTCTTTTCCTTTTGTCCACTATATTCTAGCTACACTGGTATCTTTTGGTTCTGAGAGTAGGCCAGGAACCTCTTTCCTGCCTCAAACCCTCTGCATCTGCTGTTCTTTCTGCCTGGAATTATCCCCCCACCTACGAACTTTTGCCTGACTAATGCCTACTTCATCATTCAGCTTAAATATCACCAATCGTCCCCCCACCCACCTTCCTGATCCAGTTACACACTGCACAGGATGACACACTTCTATTTCGGGACACTTACCTCAATTAATTAAATTGTCATTTGCATACATAGATATGAATGTTGTCTCTACTCCTAGATTCTAAGCTCCAGGAGAACATGGGCTAGGCTAGTTACTACATCATAAATATTTTTTAAATGAATGAGTCAGTAATTATGTGCACAGTTTTTGTCTTGTTTTCTTTCAATTCAAAAATATGACTGCATTACAATCTCTTTTGTTTACTCTTTTAGTAATAGCATCTCCAAATTCCTTTGGCAGTAGTGTTGGGGAGGTGGTTTCCACTGCCTTCTGTCATACACTTCTGTTTTAAATCAGCACATGTTTATTGAGCATTTACTATAATAGTACTGGGTGCTGTGGATGCTGTCATGAATAAATAAACCTTGACCCTACCCTTCTTATAAATACAAACAAGTTTGGGAAACAGGCACAAACCGAGAATCTGAAAGTGTTAACTGAGAAGTGCAAATAGCTTCTGGAGTTTACAGCAAGAGTTTACTGTGCTTTTCAGTTCACCCTTCCTTAATCTTTCAATATTGTGGTAATCTTAAATCCTATATTTGAATATATTTTTTCTATTTTATGAACACTTCCATTATGTCATAACTATTTAATTATATTTAGTGTTTCTCTCTTTTATCTCCCTCTTACTTTGTTGAGTTTTTCGAGATTCCTAATCTTTTAAGTCTTGCTCCTTCTACCTTACTTTCCCAAGAATCTTATAACACTTAATGGATTCAAGAGGTCTGTGTGTCTATTATCAAGGGAATAACGTAGTTTCTCAAATGGTGAAAACACTAGCAAATTTTACACATGAAATTACAAAGATTTCTCTAGTTAGGATGAAATTGACAAATGTTTCATTATAAGTTTTTAATTACATTTGAAGATGACCAAATAACAGTAGATAATGCTTATTCAGTGCTTACTGTTTTCCAGGCTCTGTTTTATCTCATTTAATCACCATTACAACTTTACATAGGCAGGTTCTAAAACTACATCCATTTTAGAGAAAAGCAAGTGTTCAAATAATTCATAATTAGAATACATTAAGGGGTGGATTTTCAATATTAATTCCACCTGGCCCTTTGCTTTATCCTGTGTGGTGGACATTTGATTTAATTATTTTCCAGGAAAGTAGGAAGGAGGGAAAACACGTATTTAAACAAGAAAACACTGCTATCATCTGGGTAGGATATGAGCAAGAAGTTATTCAGAGGTCAAATTGCTCTTCAGACAGGCCTTGCCCAAAGCTCTTTGAGATGTCAACTAAGAGAACGTGGCCTCCTCATCTCTAAATACACCTGGCTAACATGCGCATTGCTTCTTACTATGGAGCTGAAAGTTAGCAGGGAAAGGCCAGTTTAGCAGAGGAGATTTATTTATCTTTTATGGGGGAAGGGAATGCAGCTATTGAAAAAGAAAAGCAACAGGCTTGTGAGACAGAAATAGAACTGCAGAGAAATGTGTATTGGTAAGAATTCTAAGGGGCTTTGTTGGGAAAAAGTTCAACATTTATTCTGAAACAAAGAAAAGCAGTAATGGTCCCTTGCCCTATATTGCTGATACTAAAAGGCGTTTTATGAAAGAGAGAAACACCTTCAAAGGAAATTACAATCTTTTTTGTAGACTTGTAATGCAAAATGACCCTATATTACATAGACTTTGACAACTGCCAAGGCCAGTTAAAAATCAGCTCTTCATTTTACACACACACACACACACACACACACACACACACGAACAGAAAAGTATAATGACTTGCCCAGGGTCACATAGCTGGAGGCAGAGCCAGTCCTGGAAACAAGATCTACTCTATTTTAAATTTAAAACCTTAGTTTTATTATTTACTTATTTTTAATCATATTCAAGTATATTAAAATTTAATCAAAATCCTAAAGTATCTGCAATACTTTTAAAAGAGTTTAAAAACACGAATAGTTAAAAAATTTAAAACACTGTCAGAGAAAAGGAGAGCTTCAACCTACCTTACAGCTGAAAGAGATAATAGAAAAGGCCTTGCAGAGAAAGCCAATCCCAGGTGCAGCCCTAGTAAACTCCTACATAAGGAGCAAGCCAAGGTGGATCTTCATTTGGCCTCCTTCCCCAGTTCAGTTTGTAATCTGACTCCATGCCTGGCCAGGAAGAAGTTCTCCTAAGGAGAACCTGGGACTGAATTTGTTGGCAGAAATGGAGTTGAAATGCAAATCAAACAAAAGCACAAGCCAGCAAGCGGTAGCGTAAAATGGAATGAGTGCAAGTCCATTGTTTTCAACCTCTGGGGAAATGACCCTCCCAATTCATAAACCTGCAAGAGTTCCTGACCTAGAGAGGTGATTTTATTTTTATTTTTTTAAGCAGCTTTAGATGACTGTCTTTACTTGCAGTTTTAAAATCGCTTTCACTTTTATAGGGGTGTTCTGTGACTGTGCAACCTGTGAGATGAGTTCTTAAATAGACCAGTTTGAGACTCTAACTTGGTGTTTTCCAAATACAGATTGTACACTTTGATTACAGGCTTAGTAAATAGTTCTTATCGTTCTCAATATGCTCGTGGTTTATATATTTCTCAGCCACCTTAATTCATTACTTTGAATCTTCAAACTCTGTGTACCTTATAATATCATGAGTAGTCTCAAGATTTTCACATATTTAAAAATGAAACAAAAGCCCTCTTTAATGATCCCTGTGGAAACTGTGCAGTCTCCTTTACGAAATAGTACTGTTTCGGGGAAGAGAGAGGGTTGGCAAATGAGATATCCTGATCACGTCTGCCTGTGGTCAATGATGTACAATTGTATTATCTCAACTTTCATATTTTGAGTAACATCATAGCAATGTGGCCCAAATTTTAGCTACATTTTTTGGAACCCTCTTATAGCGTCATGCTCTTCTGAGGTTTACTCAAAAAGACAAACTCTTGTGCATCTATCCACCTGGATGTCCAATAGGTACTTCAAATGATCTCTTACAAACACAGATCATGTCATTTCCCCCCAGAACCTGGTTTTCTCTAAAAATTTCAAGTTTCTATTCCAGTTCTGGCAGTAGCATCTGCAAAACCACCAAAGCCAGAGCCCTGGCTCATCCATTCTTCTGCCACTGCCCCACAGCTCAGCTCTCTAGGTGCTTGTAATTATGCCCTCAGAGTCACCATTCCTCTTCCTGTTTGCCTCATTCGCTCTAGTAGAAATTATCATCATTTCCCTCCACTGCCTCTGTTCTAAAAAGCTGAATCCAAACTAGTTTTTCTTCAAGCCCCTCTCCCCTGTTCTGCTGGAGTGACCTCTGTTGGAGTGACCTCTTTAAAAGGCACACGTGGAAAAGGCAGCCAACACTACAGTCCTTTTGTGGCTTTCCAACTGCCATGATGCAGACGGCAGGTTTTTAGTGACCTCAGAGCTTACCCTCACCTCTTCCCTCATTGTTAGTTCTGCTTTAAGCAAAGAGATTGCATGGTCCTTCTTTGGAAGAATATTCATATGTTTTGTTTTGCTGTTTGTTTTTATCTGTCCCTTTGTTTTATTGGTCTCAATGGTGTTTGTCATGGTGTTGCATTTTGGTGTTTTGTCAATGTTTTGTCATGGTGTTCTTTCTTATATAATTCTGCCTATCATCTCTATTCTTTGCTAAATCCTACTTAGGTTTTGAGTTTGACTTCAGTTGTATCTTCCTCTTGGCCCTTATCCCAAACAAGTAAGTGACTGGCTGGGTCCTGCCTTTCTAGTTTAGTTCCTACCAGACCCATTGTCGGGGCATGAAACACTGCTTTAGATCTGTTCCATCTGTTTTTAAGTGGATAACCTTAAAAAACCTACTTTTCCTGAAGCAATAGGATTTCAGCTCTGTAACTGAGCTTAGCCCACTTAGAGCTTGACATTGTTGCACATAAAACCCCGTAGACATTGTTCTCACAGTTGTTCTCTCTTCCTGGGAGCTTCAGTTTCTACCTCAAGTGTTGCCTAGTGTGCACACCACTGAACCATGAATCGATATCTTTGCTTTCTCTCCCATGAAATGAAATCTAGAACAAGGTACACATAAATAGCTCTTAAAATAATTATGACCTTGGGTTTGTTTGATCTTAATTTTAGATTTTTAGTTTATCAGCAGTAGTTTGAATCACTGTAATTTCCCTCCATTTAAATATTTAACATCACTTGTGTGATATTAAGGGGTTCTATCTATGCCTTTATGAGTTGTTTGCAATATATATTAAGTATGTTATTCATATGAAAGAAAGTTTCATGAATGTGGTTTTATCAGTTAGAATTAGGTTTTGCTAAATTGACAAAAGTACAAGATAATAATTTTATTTTTCCTTCATATAAAAGTAAACTAGGGGTAGAAGTCCCGAGTTGACACGATAGTTTCGGGAATCACTGGGGACTTAGATACTGTTTATTTTGTACTGAATTATTCCCAATTCTCAGCTCCATTTCATATACTTGTACTTCATATACTATTCTCAGCTCCATTTCATATTCTTGTACTGAATTATATCCCAATACTCAGCTCCATTTCATATACAAAATGGTTGCTTAAGGACCCATTATCAAGTCTGTGTTCCAAGCACCCAGAGACAGAAAAGAAGGAAGTGCAGTCTTTCCTTAAGAACGTATCCCAAGAGCCCAAGCATGGCTCTCCTGCTTATGTTGCCTTGACCATGAACTTAGTTACATGGCCAAACCTAGCTGAAAGGGTGACTTAGGCTTCATGTGCCCAGCTAAATATTTGGAATTCTATTACTAACAGAAGTAGAGAATGGATTTAGGGGAGCACCAGCCAACTCTGTGCTAAAGGATATTTACTTTTATAAAGAAAAACTTTAAACTTTCTTTCCCATTCTTTTCAAAGATTCAGAATTCTTCATAATTTTAAGGAGGAAAATGTGACATATAGTTCCCTTTTCCTTGTGTAGCAGAACATAAATGGTGAGGGTGGAAAGGTAAAGTAGTAGTATTATACTTCCTTAGATGGAGTATTGATACAAACAATTATTTAACCCACTGAATGACAGTAGAACTTTATTTGAATTACAGGATCAGGTTACATAAAGAGACAATTAGAGACAACATTTCTAGTGATTCAGAGTGAGTATAAGAATATTTACTGAAAAAATATTTATCTCCAAATTTCTCCTCTTACCTTCATTTTCTACTGTTTTCATCAGATCACAGTCCTAAAATTTCATTTTTAATATATTTTACTTTTTTATTTTTTATACTTTTGTTGGAACAAACTTTATATACTTTGTGGAGAGAGACTGTATTGTGTAATCAGTGAGCTTTAAAAGACAAGAAAAAAACTAAACAATATCTTAAAATTATGAAGACAAAACTGTACTTAACATCTGGTCATGACTATTTCAAGCAACACTCATGTGATTTGATGATATGCTAGATAATTATGTGAGCTGGATTTTATATGGGAAAGAAAGTAGAGTTTTTTAAATACATTTTCTAGCAACCATTTCAATTTAAATTAAACATACTTATATTCCTATAATAAAGTAAGTTATACTTTTTTTAAATCTCACTAAAGCCTAGTAATCTATAGGAATTTATATGAATTTCATATATTCATGAGGAAAGAATTTTAGTTTACAATGGTTAAATTTTTTAGTTAAAGTGTACAATGTAATGCTTACTTTTTCATCATTAGATAGGCTTTCTATTTAGAAAATATTTATGATTAGGTAATCTACTTTTAAGTAATGATGTGTTATATGTTCAACATTTAAAACATTACAATTAATACAATATAAATAAGCCAAGATAAAGAAATGAACCAATACTTATTGAAAACATTCTATGTGCAGAACTATGTATTCACTATATAAAAAGTGAATACAGATTTTTTTTTTTTTTTTTTTTTGAGATGAGTCTCACACTGTCGCCCAGGCTGGAGTGCAGTGGCACAATCTCGGCTCACTGCAACCTCTGCCTCCCAGGTTCAAGGGATTCTCCTGCCTCAGCCTCCTGAGTAGCTGGGATTACAGGTGCCCGCCACTATGCCCAGCTGATTTTAGTATTGTTAGTAGAGATGAGGTTTCACCATGTTAGCCAGGCTGCTCTTGAACTCCTGACCTTAGGTGATCTACCTGCTTCGGTCTCCCAAAGTGCTGGAATTACTGCCATGAGCCATGGTGCCTGGCCACGAGTATAGATTTTTAATCTCACAATAATCTGTTGATAGGGTTTGGCTCTGTGTTCCCATCTAAATCTCATCTTGAATTGTAATAATCCCCGCATGTCAAGGGTGGGACCAGGTGGAGATAATTGAATCATGGGGGCAGTTTCGCCTGTTCTAGTCTCGTGATAGTAAGTTCTCACAAGATCTTATGGTTATATAAGAGGCTTCTTTCCCCCTTTGCTTGGCTCTCATTCTTCTTTCCTGAAATCATGTGACGAAGGATCTGTTTGCTTTCCCTTCTGCCATGATTGTAACTTTCCTGAGGCCTCCCCAGCCATGCGGAACCGTGAGTTAATTAAACCTCTTTCTTTTATAAGTTACCCAGTCTTAGGCAGTTCTTTATAGCAGTATGAGAACAGACTAATATGTTTGTCTATCTTCATTTTACCGACAAGTTAATGGAAAGTTAGGAAGTAGGCATGGTGATCATTATTAAGTGATGGGCATCCAATGTATACTCTTCACCACAGACTTTTCCATCTTGCTCTACCATGACATATGTTTTGTTTTCATTGTTTCATTTCATTGTTTCATAATCTCAGGGTGAAAAAGCTAACATATCTATTTCGAAAGATATACTAATGTTATTTTATCTGTGTTCTGCCTCCCTTATTTTTAAGTATATATTTCAAGGAGTTAAATTATTTCTGCTTGTTGCTATTTATGAAAATTCCTTGTGGCAATAGAACAAACCGTTTATTCAAGAATGTGAAATTCAGCCCTGCTCTAAACTGCATTTGTTAATTTAACTTGACATATTTATTAAACAGATGTTATGTGTCAGGTACTGGCCTAAGCACTGAGAACACAGTAGTGGATGACTTAGGCAATAAATAAACAACTTAAAAACATAAAAACAATTTTAAAAAATAGAAAAAAAAAAAAGGAGGGAGCTAAAGAAATCCGAGGAAGAGTCTGAGGTATAAGATCTATAATCAAATAAGACCTTTCTCTTCATGAGATCATATTTGAGCAGAGACAGAAAACACAAGAAGGAAAAAAACAAAACAAAATATCATACTCCATGGGGAGGAACGGCAAGCATAAGGGACATGAAGTGGTGGGTGCATGCCTGGAGAACTCTAGGGCAACAAGAAGGTCTGCATGTTTGGATGAGTTTAGAGGGTGGTGGAAGAGGAGGTCTAGAAGTAGGGTTGGAGATAGACAGGGGCCAGATCCTAAATGGAGAGCTTTGTAGGCTATGGTTAGGAGTTTAGTAGGAAGCTCTGCTTACTCAGATTGAGGGAACAGCCTCACTCTGGACCACTGCCAGTCAGCATTGCAGAAGGGACTTACAGCTGCTCCCCAGAGGCAACACACGTCACTTCTGTGTAGAGTTCATTGATGAGAGTGAGTCACAGGGCCAGTCCTGAGTCAGTGAGCCAGAATGTAATTCTCCCTGAGAAAAGAGCCAGGAACATGTGTGAATCGTAACACAACCCATCATAAGTAACTGTCTGTTAATTGGAGGGTCCTCTGGGACCCCAAATGAATTTCATATACTCCATATGACAGAATTTAAATCATACAATTTAAAATACTTTTTCCCAACTTTGCAAGAAAAAAAAATCAGCTATGTCGCTGAAACAGATCAGCCAGACAGGTCTGGCTTTATTTATTTAAAGCTTCAGAAAAGGAATGACTGGGTTAAAGTAAGGGAGATAATTATTTCTGAAGCTCTTTAACATATAACCAGATTGCCTTCAAAATGGGGATGCATGAATTTATGTTCTCATCAACAACATATGAGAATTTTCATGAATTTAAGCTCTTAACAACATATGAGAATTTTAAGTGTCATTGAAGCATCATTAGCAGTTTGTTTTCTGACTTCTTGTATTTTGCTTTTTTGATATAGGATAATAGGGGTACTTTCTCCTGCTCTGGCTTGTAAGAAGAGCTAGAATTTTTGTGTGTTTAGCTCTGAAGATGGCTTTTTTTTTTTCATGTCCTCTCCACCTGCAATGGAAAATGGTGTGAAAGAAACAAGCCATTGTCTTGAAAAACACTAGGATATTGGTGTTATCACCATGGCATAACCTAGACTGTCTTGACTGAAATAATCACACTTCAGAAGATTGAAATGAAGGCACACTTACTGCTACATGACAGTCAATCAGTAACAGCACACAATAAGCATTCGGATTCTATGGAATGTGAAAACAAATAGTAGTTTCATGTATGAGGTCAAAATTAAAATTCAGACAGGTGGAAACTCTAAATGAAGAGGTGTTGATTTAGAGTTAACCTGTCACTCACAGTTGACTCTGGTTTGGTTTACGATGAGTGGCATCAGAGACTTATTTATTGTCATAAATAGTACTATTGATTATTGAGAGCAAGGCTGAGGAGGCTAACTCATCTAGCCTAAGGATAGAATTATATATACAGATAAAAAAAGTGTGCTAATATGTTTATCATTGCATTTCTATAATACTGAAGCCCTGAAACAACCTAAATATCTGACTTTAGGATGGTTTAATATATAGCATAAGCTCAGATATATTTTGCTGCTATTAAAATATGTCATATTGTTGAGAGTTACTTGTGAAAATGCTTGTGATGATGTATATGTGTGATGTGTGTATATGTCTGTGTGTAAATATAAAACATAGTAAAAATAAAAGTGAAAATGATTATTTCTGGATAGCAAGGAAAAAAAGGTGACATATGTAGCCATAAGATGGACAAAGAGTGATTTTAAATTATTCTTGCCACATTTAACAAAATGTCATCACCCTATGATATTTACACACAATATAGAACATATACGCACAATATAGAACAAAATAGGGCCTGCAGGATTTGGAAGGTAGAGTTTTGTGGTTGATCTTGGAAAAACAAGATTTAATTGAGGGAGAAAAGAAACTAAACATGATGTATTGGATTAGCAGGTAATTTTAGTTTGTATTTTTCCAAATGTTCCCTCTCAGCCTTGAAATTAAGCAGAAAACATAATATATACACGTACAAAATGCTCATAAAGTGTTTAGAAAAGAAAATCTGAGTTTTCATGGACATGAAAAATAGCATTTCCCCCCTTAACATTGCCAATTTTTCTTTGTGCAATTTAGAACGAGTCTCTTTGTGACTCCATATTAATCAATTTCATAATCTTATACCTTCAATTTGTCATTTAAAATGATTCAGACTTTTGTTTCTAACTGTAGTTGGAGTCTCTAAAAACGTATCCTGTGTGGCTGTAGATGCCATATGCTAAGGTTTAGCTTTACACTATTTATCACAACGTTCCCTCATCCTTTTTGCTTCTAATTCTATGTGTAATAAAAGGGGAAATTTGTCTTTATTTACTTAATTTCAAGCCTTATAGATTGCCTCTGCCATCCACACACAGCAGCAGCGTTGGTAGTCAGTAACCATAAGTGAGTGGAGGCATATGTCTGCACATCTCTTCAATTACCCTCCCCTGGACTTTCTCACTGTCAGCTTTATCTTCATTAAGGCAAAGCTACCACTTTCCCTTTGCATTTTTGTGTTCTGGGTCCCTTGGTAAAAGGAGCTGGTGTTTTGTTCTTTAGTGCTATCTTTTGTGTATTAGCTTAGCAAAAAATAAAGAGCTTGGTGAGAGGTGTCTGTGTGTGTGTGTGTTACCATTTTGTATTTATAGTATGAATGTAATATATGCCTATGAATATAAAAATGTAAGAAATGCAGAACAGTAGAGGGTAAAATTGAAAATAGCACATCATCACAGAGATGATATTAACAGTTTGACATATATCATTTAAATGCTATTCCATTTATATAATTTATGCTTTCTTTTCAAAAATGTAATCAACCTACAGATAGTGTTCTGTAATTTTTAAAATACTCTCAACACTCTATCATATATATCTTTCCATGATCACATTCACAGACCATTTCCATCCTCCATAACTGAAATTAGTCTATATTTTAGGTGTATATATATTTATATAGATCAGTATTCCACTGGGAAGCTATTGCTTTTTATGTGAAATGGATATCACATAACCTTATTATTGTTTTTTTTTCTTTCAATCACACTACTTAATCCCCTAGATTTCCTTGTGGCATTTTCAAAATAAGTAATTTTTCTTTGCCTTTTCTTATAAAAATAAGTATCAAAATCCAATTATTTCAGTCAAAAATTTAAAAAGAAAGGGAAATGAAACATCGTGCTTAATATGTGCCAGGATTTATACTACGACTTTTAAATATATATGTTTTTTATCTTCATAAAAATTCTGTGAATAAAACCCATTGGTAATACAATATTTATTGAACACCTCCTTTGTGCCCAATGTTGTATGAACTAGCTGTCATGCAAGTTAGATATATTGTGATCATTTCATAAAGGGAAGGGAAAACTGACTTCAAGAGGCTAAAAACTAAAGGTGATAAATGGATTTGATAGTATTTGAACATGTCTGTATAAAAACATAGCGTTTATTTTTCTATTAAACCATTTAAGGTTACTCATTTAAGTGTTTATAATAAATAATATTTGTTTTACATTGTTTCACAAATCATCTTCCTAAAAATAAAATTTAATTTAGTTACAAACCTGCAATGGCTTGCAATTCTCTAGGGTATCTGGTCTGAAATACTCAACAGTGTTTCAAAGCCATTTAAACTCTTTTGTCTCTAAGCCCTCAATCCTATAGTCGTGCAGAACTAATTTTCATTCACCCAACATTACATGTCATAACTTTGCATATCACTTTCTCAAATGCTACTATACCTTCCTTCTATACATGGTAAACTTATATTTATATTTTCCATACAACTAAATTGTCACCACCTCTGGGAAGCCCTCCTAAACTTCCTCAGAGAGAATAATCACTTCCTTCTGTGAGCTGCTATATCAATTGAGACATGCCTTTACCATAGTTTATATGGTATCATAATATTGTGCAATTATGCTTTTATTTCTACTAGAGCACAGACTTTTAGAAAGTAAAATTTGTATTTGTAGCTTCTATTTATCTTCTACCCAGTCTAGCTCTTAAGGTAACAAATAGTCAGTGCTCAAGAAATGAGAGCTAAACAAATACCACAGAATACTTAACTTGAGGTTAGGTTCCTATCCTGACCCCTAAATAAGAAATTACCAAATCTACCATGAGAATATAGATCAGCTTTAATAATCTAAATCTGCATATTTGCGGGATGAGTATTTTTGTATGGATGGACCATACTAATTATGTCCCAAACCTTCTCTACTACTGTAGCCAGTTTTACTCTAGGATTGTTATGAAAAGGTGAGAATATAGGACAGATTTCTCTTTCCACTCTAGGACCATTTAAATATTCCAACAGATATAGACAGAGTTTACTATGAACTTAGGTCCAATGCATATTGTTTTATTGGGCACAAGAAAAAGACCTAGGGAAATGACCCCCGGCCTCTTTTTTGAGGCATTAGAGCCTTGTGTAACTTCATGACATCTATGACTTCTCTGTTTATAATTTTCTAGCTCTGGTAAATCCAATACTGAAAAGCCATTCGAATGTCTCTTTTATTGGATTTTGCTGATGTTTGAGTTACTTTTGATTTATTTTTTATAAGCACCTTCTTATGTTAGGAATAATCTTTTAAGTGAAAGAAGTAAATTCATTTCAACAGTATCCTATATTTGGAAGTTGTTCTTAAGAGCAACTTTACTGGTTATATGCGTATTTATGCTGTTATAAAATTCTTTTCAAATAAGGTATGAATTTCTATAAACTGAAACTCAATTACTTTATTAAAATAAGATTACATTTAAGTGAGAGAACTCTGAAAACATGATTGTTAGTTGCATTATTATGGTGTTTAAACCTATCTTCAGTTATTCTACAATATGCTATAAAACGGCTGTTGTATTTAAGCATAGTATTGGCTTTCTTTCAGCAATAAATGAAAGGATATCGATGCATACATGATGATAACACAGGGAAGCCAGTTTGGAAATGCAATCTGGCATGAAATGGAGTTATCTGAAGGAAGATCCCCGATTCACCTATATTTCATCTAAGACTGCCACTGGAAAGAACAATTTTTGCCCTTTTTTCATGCTACACCTGCTCCTGTTAAACTCATTTCTAGTTTTTCCTCAAGGAGGAACTAGTTGCTAATCTACTTGATCAGGGTTTGAATTTACTATAAACCATAATAACTAGCCAATGGAGTCACTATGGCTTAAAAGGTAGTTGCTATTATCAGGTACTTTCTCTCCTATTTCCTCTTTGTAGCTTAGTGGTTAAGACCCTGCAGAGCCTTCTAACTCTCTCTACCTTACCCAGGGGAGAGTATCTTCCCCATGCCTGTTGAAACATATGGGATTTTTTTCTGTTGCTGTTTCCTCTGTATAGAATACTTCCACCTGGGTTATCTGATGGCTTACTTCCTTCAGATCTTTGTCAAAATCGCAAAGCTCTCAATGAGACCTTTCCGTGTCCATCCATTATAAACTGCACTCAGAGCCTTTTGGCTTTCCTTATCATTTGTCACTGCTTTATTTATTTGCCCAAGCCACTTATGGCCATCCAACATTAATTATCTCTTTCCTCAATAGGATATAAATTCCATGAAGGTCAACAGGTGTTTCTTGGATCTTGTAACCAGAGTACTTGTCACAGAGTCAGTCTTTAATATATATTTTCCAAATAATCGGGAAAAAAAAGCAATACAGATAAATGAGCAGAAGGTAGAATGCCCTCACTATACATTCCAATTCAATTTCACCAGAGTTCTTTAGGATATGGAATAAGACAACCTCAGCTCTTAATCAGTTGGCACTTTACCTAAGTTTGCTACCATTCTTTAATAATCATTCCACAGGGATATTAATGTGGTAGTGAGACAAAAAGTTAGTTTTGTTTGTTTGTTTGTTTTTGAGACTGAGTCTCACTCTGTTGCCCAGGCTGGAGTGCAATGGCGTGTGATCTCGGCTCACTGCAACCTCTGCCTCCTAGTTCAAGCGATTCTCCTGCCTCAGCCTCCTGAGTAGCTGGGATTACAGTGGCCCGCCACCATGCCCGGCTAATTTTTGTATTTTCGGTAGAGACGGGGTTTCACCATGTTGGCTGGGATGGTCTCAATCTCCTGACCTCATGATCTGCCTGCCTCAGCTTCCCAAAGTGCTGGGATTACAGGCGTGAGCCACCGCACCCGGCCAATTTTAGTTTTCATTAGCAGGGGAGACTGTGGTTCTTTTTTTGTTCCTGGACTTAGTATCATCAAATACTAACAAAGTCCCAATACATTATCTAATAATATATAGCACCCAATAAATGCTAGCTTATTCAGAATGATATGGAATCTTTATTTTATCCAGATAAGTCTTTAGAGAAAACCAGTGGGATGAGAAACCTAAGAACCATTCTATTAGACTCTATGGTGCATTTCCCATCTGTAAAATGTAGATAATGCCATAAAAATTGAGACAACTCACTCTATTCTCATTAAGCATATTGAAGTGCTTACAGTTGTGTTCAGCACATATGAAGTGTCTAATGTAAAGTTAGTATTACTACCATCACCCAATCAATTATCAGACCTTAGTGAATCTCTCTCTCAGTGTCTCTCAACTCTATCCTCTCCTTTTCCTACCATCATTGACAGATGGTACTGTTTTCAGTTTACTTGGCACTAGTAGTACAGAAGATTATTTTAGATGTCATGTAAGAATAAATCATAAAATAAAGTTATTCTGTTTTAAGATAGTGAAATTAGTTTTGTTCTGAATGAGTAAGTTTGAATTTTAAAGCACGTTGATATAAAGCATCAAGTAAAGATATATAGTTAATACACGGATATGCAAAACTTGATGGTATTTTGTAGGAATAGTCATTGATATTTAGAAAGATTTTTATCTTGATTTCATCTTTTTACCCCAGTCTCATTCCCTACTTTTCAATTCTCTACTATCCCCTGAATTACCTTTAAACAAAACTATGACTCTGTGACCCCCTTGCATTAGGGGTCTTCAACTCTTAGCCTTCCCTATAGTACAGATCTCAGCTTTAGGAATGCACAAATCTCTTTGTGATCATTGAGACTACAACAAAGGCAGGTTTGGCCTCTGCCTTCATCGCCAGTCTCAATGATCACAGCTTTCCCAGCACACTTTGTGCTTCATCAGAATCAAGTTTTTGAAATGTCATTATCATACCCAGTACAATTTTACAATCTATGACCATCTAGGCAATAGTTCCCTTTGACTAGATGGTCACATATTTGCTTATTCAAATGGAGAATTTAGATTCGTGCTTCAAAACCCAATTCATATGTTGTCTTTTAGGAAGCCTTCTGAAAGGTAGAGTTGATGATTTCTCTTTCTGTGATATATTTTATTTTATTAAATGTTTTCTTCTAATTTTTACATATTTCATATGTATGTCTACATAATATCTCCTTCACAGGAATATGAGCAGAGACACTATCCATATCTCTGGCAATCAACACGACAAGCAGGCAATACATAAATGTTGAGTGCGTGAATGAGTAAATACACATGTATGCCTTCCTTTCAAAGTAAATATAGACATATATACTTAAAAACAGATATATACAATATAAATGATAGTGCTTAATAATTGGTACAGATTGTATTTTCTCATACATTCCACTTTATGTTTTCACTGAAGTTGCAATGGAAAATTCGACCACTCTGTTCTAATTATCAAAACCAATGCCTTCATTTTAGACTCCATCATACTTGATCTTTCCATAACCATGGAAATCATTAAATGCTAACTCATTTGAATTCCACTCTTTCCCTAACTTCTGTCTTTGCCACTTAGGTCATGTTTTCTCAGTTCCCTGCTCTGCTTTATTCCGCATTTTAGTTATCAAACTCCTAATTTTTCTAAATTGAAATCTTAGCATCATTTTTAACAATGTCCCGTTACTCCCAGACTGCATCCAACTGTATAACAAGTTTTGTGCTTCACCCATAACATTTGTTGTTTTTACAAGACTATTTTAGTGCAACTTTAGGTTTTCTAATTTGTTTATAATGTTAAATAATTGTGCATTCCATGGTATTTCAGGCTATGAACTGTCATCTAGATGATTGAAATGCCTCGTTTACTGGTTATGTTTGGATTCATTTAGTTGTTTCATAATCTCGAATCCAGTTAATTCTAAAAAGGGTAAATTTATTGGCTTATTGCATCAATTATATATTGTCACAGTCATACACTGTCAATTATATAATGTCACAAGAAACAATGTCAGAAATAGCCATTACATCTCAGTGGAATATAAATACTAAACATTGATTTTGCCCTATAAGCCTATGGGTTAGGTGAGCACAACCGCTACGCTGGACTGGGTTTGAATACTTTTGGTTGCGCTAGCATAATTGAGGTAGGCTGGCAAGGCAGCTGCCATCTGGCCAGGATGACTCAGCTCTCCTTCACAAGGTCTTCCAAACTCCAGTGAGCCAGTGTAGGTTTGTTCTTACAGCAATGGCAGGGTTTCAAGAGGACAGATTGCCATAGGCCTCTTGAAACTCAGGCTCAGAGCTGGTACATGATCACTTCCTCCTCATTCTATTGGCCAAAGTCAGTTACAAGGTTATCCTGGCTTTGAGAAGTGGAGAATAGAATCCATTTTTTCGATGGGAAGAGCTGAAAATTCACATTGCAAAGGGCACAGATAAAGGGAGGGGAAGAACTGGGGCCACTTTCAAACTACTGTAATCATATAAATACAATTTAGAAATGAGATAGAGCTGTTCCAGAGAAGGCTGACTATGGGGATAGAGTCTATCAGGAGTCTCCTTTCTCCTTTCCTCTGTTCAGTTCTGATCTGTTATTTTCAGGCCAGCTATTCCCACGAGGCTGGTTCTAAAGTTGCAAGTGGCTCCGCACTTAAAATGAAACTACATTCTTCCTCAGCAAAAACATCTGAAAAAAAATATCCCAGGGTAAACCCCACTAGGGATACATACCTATCTCTGATTCTTTCACTGTAGCCAGGGATAAGGAATACTATAATTAGCCCAGATAATTAACCTAGCCAAGGCATAATAGGATGACTTTTGCTCCCAGAACCAGCAAAAAAAAAAAAAAAAAAAAAAAAAAAAAAAGGAAAAGGTCCTTTCAGTAGAAGGGGAAGGAAGAATGGTGGGAAGGCAAAATTAACATGACCCGGTCTTATGCAATTCACTTCCTTCACATTCTCATACTACACAGCATCACCCAGTTATCCAAAACGACAGAACTCATCATGTCATCTCCCAGCTTAAATTCTTCAGTGGACCCCCATTGACTGCAGCTAAAATACAACATTTTAGCACACTCTGCAAAACGCTTCTCAATTTTTTACATATGTATCTCTCCAGTCATTTCATCTGCCTCTTGCTTTCTTTTGTTAGTCAAAGATATCACATATTTTAGCCAGACCTATTTGCCATGACAGAAATGTATCATGCAATTTTGCCAAAGATTCAGTTAAATTTCCTTCATTATCCTGACTTAAATCTGTATCTCCTCCATCCTTTCCTACACCATTTCAACAACTGGTGATGTATGACCAATTTAAACAATATTTCTGTTCCCAAACTCCTGATATCCTTTTATGATTCAGTGCCTTTACTTCTGCCCCTTATGCAGAATTGTCTTCTCCCTTTCTCATTCTCTAGTTGAAATCATCTTGATTGTTCTTCCTCAAGTCCTAGATCCAATCTTTTTCCCTCCATGAATTGTGCCTTGTCCATATATTGCTCACTCATTTTTCACCCGTAATGCCTATCATACTACATTTGGATTATTTGTATCTTTGTGTATCATCCCCCTGTGCATTCTTTTTTGTCTTTTATCTTGCTGTGTTTAGCATGCCTAGACTATACTATCTGTCCTATAATTCCCAATAGTTATTTTGTGCAATACTTAAGTACATGTAAATGTTAATTGCTGAATTAGAAATGATACTATGTAGGTATACAAAGTATTTGCAAATCATCTTGAATAGAGAAAGCACTGTGTTTCAACCCTAAGCATTAGAATAATGATGAGTGACTGTTTTAAGATGTTGTCTTCCCCACAAACCCTTAAAAACACCTGAGTCTAGTGAACTTCAAACCAATAACTTTATACTTAAAATTCCATTATTGTATTATTTATGAATTATTCTCTCCTCTTCTACAAAACCTGTACCACTATCTTTTGAAATTAAATATCTGATGTTTCCCTTTTGGTCTAAATCAAATGTATCCTCTTTCTAAGCAGAGCTAGATGCATTTTTACTTTGTTCTGTGAAACCATACATACTAATGATAAATGAGCAGAATCGATGGTTACATTTGTTCTTATCGCTTTTGAAGCAGAAAATCTGGCAGTCTCTTATCTAAACTTTAACAAGTGGAGATAAACCTTGATAGAAAAATGTTTCTAGACTGCCATTGCATTTAGCAAGAGTAAACTATTTAAACTAAAAGCAGCTGGTTTATTTTTTTTCCAAAAAATCTAAAAGTAAAATTCTCTTTAAAGAATGACAGAAAATCAAATGTAGCTTTCAATAATGTGTGAATGCACTTTTATCTGTTATAAAATAGGACTTTTAAAATTATTTTGGCTTTAAGACTAAGATGGTTACTGAAATAATGTTCAGTCTATTCCATTAGTATGATCTAGGAAGTAGTGCTAATGTTGTAGTATAGCCATATAAAAACCTATATATTATTTTTGTAATAATTGATAACTCTATTTGCTATATTTTAACTTATGTTTCAGCAACTGGGAGTTCCTCCAGAAAGTTCGTAGGGTAGATTCTTGGCTCCTAATGAAGGAGGTCAGTTCCAGAACGGAGTTCCTGTTCCCTTTTTAGAAGGGACTAAAGAAGAAAAAAAAAATCCATGGGAAAAAAAATGATAAATACTAGCAGTGAGGAAGCCAGCAAACAAGTAAGTATTTCTTTATTAAGAGGGGAAAAGGTATATATTTTAAATTTTGAAAACTGTTACCCTAATGCAACCCTCCTTGCTCCAATTAGCTTGCCGCTCTGACTCTCCTAGCTGAATTGCAGAAACAAATTAACTCTTTTTTGTTTTCTTTAGTGTTTACCTTTGGGATATTTTAGCCACAATTTTTCCCCTGCACAAATATAATGCAGTTATATAATAAAATATATTGTATTTTCAAGTTGTTTCATTAGAAGAACTTCAAATTTCTTTCCTTCCTTTTCAGAGCAGAAGAGAACATTACCACAGTTGGACAAAAATTACTTTCCTTTACAAATAAGTTAATTTAAAATACACAAATATATTTTAAACCAAACTATAAAGTAAGATCAAATGTTAATTTAAATTAATTTGCCTTAAACTAGAGCATATACTTCTGTGAATCTAAGTACAAATAAATCATTTTTCAGTCCTTTCAGAGAAAGGAAGTCACCAAGTTTGCCTTTAAGTTCCTATAGCACTTTCTGACACTTTCAACTTTGGCTTAAAGACACACATTTTAGCTTTAATTTTAACATTTACTTTAGGACTATAGTTACGTTTTGTTAAGCATTCAAAATGTGAGGATTCTACACTATGCACGTGAACAACTAATAGCTATTTTGCAGTTTTGTGGGTAAATTCAGCTATCTTATACTTATTTGTCAATCTCTTCATAGATAATGTTGTGATTAAAGTTACTGATTTACCTTACCTTTGTCTTTTGGAGAATACAATCTTCAAATAAGAGTTTGGGGCTGGAATTGCATTTTAATTGTGGTCCTAGTTTACATAGACTAGAAATACAAAACAGATGAATTAAAGTAATACTACTAATTCAAAATTATAAAGGTTTTTCCTTGTTGCAACCATGCATTTTATAGTTATTATTTTTCCAACTAAAATCATTAGTGATGACAGATATTGGTGATGTGGTAGGGCACTTTGGAATCACTAGGATTGGGTGGATATAATTGGAAGTTGACTGCAAGGCAATTAAGTTTAAGTGGACAAAAGCCAGAAGTCTCAAAAAGAAGTCTTTAAAATTTACTGTCACCACTACTGCCTCACTCCATTCAGTGTTGCTATAACAAAATACTGGAGGCTGGGTAACTTATAAAGAAAAGAGGTTTATTTGGCTCATGATGCTGGTGGCTGGAAAGTTTATAATTCGGCAGCCGCATCTGGCGAGGTCCTCATATTGCCCCCATCTATTCTGAGTGCAAAAGGGGAGTGGATGTGTGCAAACAGATCACATGGAAGAGAGGAGGCCAGAGACAGAAACCAAGGAAGTCAGACTCTTTAACAATCCTTTCCCAGGAGAGCAAGAACTCACCCCCACTGAAGGATATTCATCTATTCATGAGGGATCTGCCCCCATGACCCAAATACTACCCGCTAGGCCCTACTTCTCAACACTGCCACATTTGGGATCAGATTTCAACTTGAGTTTTAGTGGAGACAAACCACATCCAAACAATAGCACCCCCTGAAGCTGTTAAAGGAATTCTCCTATTTAAATTGTGGCATCAAACAAACAAACACAAAGGATTTAACTTTTCTTAACAGTCTGCATACATACTTTGAATTGTTTCATTCTCAGTAGGTATTACTTCATCACAAAATAGAGTCCTGTAAGAGAAAAACTACAAATAAATGCAGTTTCAGAAGGAGTTTTATACAGTTTAATGAATTGTTTTGCGTTTTCTTAGTCCTTCAAACCACTTAGAAGCAGGGCTTAATAAACACGGTACTTTTTGGTGGCTATCATGTAAAGCCTTGAGTGTAAACCAAAATTAATTTTGAAAACATCACAAGCCAGTTATCTTCTGTCTTCTATGATATCTGAAATCCCTGGAACTAGTCTCCTGGGATAGCCAATAAAAGACAATTTATCAGGATGTTTCTTCAAACATTATTTCTAATTTTCTGAATCTTTTTCTATCTTCACAAATTTTAATACGTTCTTCTAATCTTTGCTAGTTATCTTTCATGCTGTGTATTCCCATATCAGTTACATTTACATAAAATTTCAACTTTAAACATTGTAAAACAGCCATTTTCTCATATCTTCTTACTGCTTATGGTATAACTACTTGTTAGCCTCCAAGTGCATTGGAAAAATATTTTTTATCTATGAAAAGACAAAAACAAAGCATCACTATTGCTTTGGTAGTAGATTTATATTGAGATTGGGCTTGATGACTGACAGATGCTTAGAAAGGCATCTCAGTATGAATTCTGATTAATGATTAATCAAAAATGATTGTATTCCGTATGTGTTCTTCAACATTTAAACCAGGAGATTTAAATAATAGCATTGACTCTTTCTTCCAGCTTTACAGCTTATTTCCCCATGTCCAGGTACAATTCTTTATATAAGAAATATATATTAGACATTCTATTAGTTATACAGAACTAGTACTTTCCTCATTTTTTGTTTTCATACTGTCCTATCTTCTGTGCTTTAAAGTCCACACTTCTGACATTTTCTGAAGGTACTTAAGATTCAAAGCTTTTTTTCTGTGTATGAACCTAGATCTAACAGCTAGTACCTGATGCCTATATCAATTCTGAATTGTCTTTGAGACTAAATATTGAATTCTTAAAAATTTAAAGTAGAATGAGGACTTGTCCTCCTCGTTTCTGCTAAACAGAGCATATGACTTTCAATTAAGTGATATAACTGAGTGAAATATACTTAGGGGATTCAATCATGTCTTGATGGCCATCCGGCTCCTGCCAAAACCTTTTTCAAGACAGATGTTTCAGGAAAGCCTAATGGACATGTTTACTGTCTACTTGAATACATTTGCCATGTTCTAGTCCAACATTAAGTAATAGCATTAAAAAAGTAGCAAAGTGTCCAGACCTTCTGTCTTAGTCTTATATATTGATTTAATATCGTATCTTCTGCATAGAAGGATGTTTTAAGAATTAACCATTTAAACAGTAACTCTGCATCTTCTGGAAATTTTTAGCTAAAACAGGTGTTACTGAACTAATTAAAATAAGTTTTAGATAACTTTATAGTTAAGAATATCTGTTTTCTCAATTGTTAAATGCCATGGAGAGTAAATCTGTAATTGAATTCTGGGGGGAAAAAAGGATTTTTACACATGAATTGGCATATGTTTGTCTGTGAATGACAATATTTGTTTGGATTCTTTGATCTTGTCAGGAAATATATAACCATATTTATCACTTAATATTGATAATTAGTTGATCTAGAGCTAGGCAACTCATATATATGTGATCTTAAATTCATTCCTTAACTTCATAATATAATATTTTTCCCAATTTTTTCACACTTAATTTTATTCTACCAAAAATCTTACTGGAAGAGGGTGGAGTATATGTCATAAGTAAATTAAGATAAAAAAATTAATTGTGAAAAAATAATAAATGTTGTAATAAAGACCATCATTATTAACAGAAATACTAATTACCAAGTGTGAAACTTTATCCCTGCTTTTGATGGAGGAGAAAGTTTTTGTCTCAAGAATTTAAATTTTAATTAGTAATAATTACTGATTTTATGTTGATAATTAATATTGGGCTGCCTTTGCCAATATATTCCTTAAATAAAGATTTGTGTGGAGGAAAAAAATCAGGGCTGCTTGTTGAGAGCTTAGCTTGTGGTGTAAATGTCACAAATGTTTAACAAAAGGAAACCCAAGGTCTCCCATGAACATATGGTTGCTACTGAAGAGCTATAGCTCACATATTACAGGTCTTTTTCTTGTCATGGTATATCAGGGAGGAATGCTCCAAAAAATGAAAAGTAAAACCAAAAACCAGAAAAACTTGTAACAAACATATTACAATTGTGTGTATACATAATAATACAAGTATTTCCCATTAAAAGATCCTGGAAAAATATCTGGAGCCCATATGGAATAAGACAGCTGTTATGTTGTTGTAAGGTTAACCAGATTTATAATATCACCATTATACTTCCCACATGTTAATATCAGGGCCTTCTAGGAGTAATTAATATTAATGACATTAAAAGGAAAACAAGTGTGTCTTTCTCAAAAAAAAATCAGATTTTGCACATAATTTTCAACGTGGCTTAAAGTGTAAGAGTATGTAAGTAAGAAATGTTATTTTAGGCAAGACTGAAGAATGCTTAAAATAAATCCAAATGAAAAATGGAAAGTTTTAAAAGATTACTGCTACTTTCACAGTCATGAAAAAAATATAGCTAATCATTTCTTTTCATAAATTAGATTCCTTAACGTTCTATCACAAACATCTTCAATAACATTAAGAAAGCAAAAATGAATTTAAATATCTGAATGAAGTGCAAAGAGAGTCTGTGAAATGCAAGTTTGAAAGCAATTATGCCGAGAAATCTATTTACAAACACTATGAACTTAGAATATTTACATAGTGTCTCACGCTTTCTTTCATCTCTATCTCTGTCTCCTTCTATCTTCCTCAGTCCCCTCTCCCTATCTATCCAGACTTCTGGCTGTCTTCCAAAAGGATTTACGTTACCTTATATGGAAATGCATGACATTTCGCAAGATAACCGTCAGGGTCTAACCAGGAAAACAGAAACTGGTCTAAACATGTTTAATAAAGTGAATTTAATAGAAAACAGTGTTTACACAGGCAATAAACTGAGGAACATGGTAAATAGGGGATCATGAGGTACACAGAAATTAGCAACAGCAGGAGACAGCTGCCATCCTGCAGCTGAAAGAAGATGATAAGGTTGTGTTAATGGAACCTAACTAAGAACTGAATCCTTCCCATAGGAGCTAGAACCACTGCAGGGCTCTCTGGCAGAACCAGGGCCTCAGCAGATATGTAGTTGCTGACTGCATCTCTGGAGAGAGAGAGAGGGAAAAGTACCCTGGCTTCTCCCAGCCTGTGGGCTCCAGCCTTCCCAAAGTGCCTCTCATTGGCTGAACACAGTGGAAATCAATTGAGAGGAGCTGGGAAGACAATCATAGATAAGTGTGAGCCCTAGGACTGGCACAATAACATAAATGAGAAGTGGATAACATGATTCCAAAAGAAAACAATGATAGGAACACACCAGTGAGTAAAGATGAAGGTACTATACAAAACTCTGCCCCAAAACATACTGGCTTGATAAACAGAGGCAGCTATTTTTTAAGCTTTTTAACAAATCAAAGAGGGAAATGTAGGTAGCCACAAAGTTTGTGTCAAAAATTATTCAGAAGAGGCAAAGCTCTTTTTGATGCCAAGACCAGAAATGAATTTGTTCTAAGTGTCCCAATAAAGAAGGCAGTTTAATAAGCAATGTACTTCTCAAAATCCTTGCAGTGATGATGTTTCATGGGCCTATTTCTGACAATATTTTAAAACCTAAACTAATACCATTGCATAAGAAATACTTCAGGAAATTTGTGCACCTAATAATGTCCAATAGACTGTTCTGATCATGTAGACTCTAGATTAACTCAGGGAAAATTTTAGAAAAGAGGATGGGACACAGATTCATCAACTACTGTTTAATATTGATGAATTTTGATAGACATTAAAAGGAACTCAAGATGAAACTTCTAGGTACCTATATAGAGCTATTTAGTTTTATGTTTTGTTTTATTTTTTAATTTTAGAGATAGGGTCTTGCTCTGTTGCCTAGGCTGGAGTGCAATGGCACAATTGTAGCTCACTGTAACCTTGAACTCCTGGACTCAAACGATCCTCCCACCTCAGCCTCCTGAGTAGCTGGGAAACAGGTGTGCACCACGATGTCTGGCTATTTATTTTAATTAAAACTCTTTTGTATTTTTAGAGATGAGGTCTTGCTTTGTTGCCCAGGCTGGCCTTAAACCCCTGGCCTCAAGCAATCTTTCTGCCTCTGCCTCTCAAAATACTGAGGATATGGGTGTGAACCACCACACTTAGAGCCATTTAATTTTATTGGTCAAGTCTGAAGACTTTGTGTTTTGACAAGCAGCTGATCTGGGTTAAGGGTCAGTCACCATTGTGGCCAACCTGTATCGATGCCAGTGGTGATGGCACCAGGTTCAAGAAGCCAAAGAAACCCAGAGCTAGCAAATGAGGGGTTTCAGAAGGGCTTACATCTCAAAGAGAGTCCATTGGTGGCAGACTGGACAGGAGAATCGCATGGTTTGATGGTGGCAGGCTGAGCAGAAGAATTGCAACTGCTTGCAAAAAGCAGGCAGTTTATATAGCATTTTCACTTAGCACCCTCTCCCTAACAACTTCCACCTGGCAACATTTATTCAACCCAAAACTTGTAGCCTTGATTCTGCATATGACTCATCCTGTGGTCCACAGTACAAGACGGAGGCTCAGATGCTCCTCATAGAACAGATCTCTGGGTTGGTCATTCCTGGATTCCTTAGCTCAGAACTGGGAACACACATTCAGGTGTGTCTGCCATACAGGGTCATTCTAAGGGTATGCTTGAGTTATTGCTATCAGGTGCATTTGCCATACAGTCACATGTGATGATGATACAAGAGAACATGGTAGCCCAATGGGGGTAAATAGCATATGATTAATGGTTTATCTAGATTGCTATGCTCAGAATGCAAAGGGATTAATACTTAATAGCAATTTCATTCCTGTTTCAAATGGTAAAATTATCCAGAGTTAGTGTGAAATGTAATTTATTCAGTAATACTTTTGTTTCTTTATTAGTTACCTGAAAAATGCCTGCCTTCTTTTCTGTAACATTTTGTTTCCTTTTATTCAAAGATTTTAATTAGTATGTGAATCAGGGTTACAAAACTCTCTAGTGACTAATATAAACAATTGTTGTCTTCATGTTATTGCTGATAGTTACACATTATAGATAAAGTCTACTAGGAAACTATCACGAGCCACAACATTTTTTCAGAAAGGCCTGAACCTTAAAGGTCAATACCCAAGTATATATAATCTTTTGGAAAGTTCTTTGCAAACTAAGTGAATATTATTTGTATATTATTTAATATTATTCGCCAAGTCTCACAAAATGTGTTTTGTTTTTGGTGTTACATATAAAACTTTTATATTTTACCTTTTGCTAAGAATGTAAAAACATCTGATGAAACATACATGAACATTTTACTTAGTGAGGCTATATCTTTACTTCCTAGAGAATTACAATTCATTTTCTTTTGCACTCAGTAACTAAGTTCAGGAACTAAGCGTTCAGGAACTAAGACCAAATAGTTATTGAAAAATACAAGAATTATCTTAGAATACTATTACTTATTATTGAAAACAGTAATATTTTTAGTAAGGAATAGCAAAAGTTCAGGGATTTATAATATTAAACAAAACCAGCTTTGAAGTCTCTTTTACTCCCCGTAAGTTACTTTGCCCACACGCTTTTCAAATAAGAGGCAGCAGAGGGCTACGGTTAAGAACTTTGACTCCCCCATGTGCTAGTGCTGAATCCAACTTGCAGCCACTTACTAGCTCTACAATCTTGAGAAATTTACTTTTTATTTGGCTTCTGTTTCCTTATCTGTAAAATAGGGTCTATATTAGAACCATCCTCATTAGATTTTTGCAATGTATTAAATGAATTAATATTTGTAAATTGCTTAAAACATGCTGACACATGCTAAGTATCATAAAAGAGCTGTTAATAAACCTTCAGTATGTCTGTTTTTAAAAATGTACAGTACTTTGTCTGCTGTATATAATGTATAAGCTTATAGTACTTTGTAGAATTCTGACTAGGATAAAGTGCCTCAAGGCGTATCTTACAATTGACTATGTTTTCATATTTATAGTAAACCGACCATTGACCTACAGGTAGTTCCCCGTGAGCAATGCCATTTTTCATAGCAGATTAAAACAAAATTTAATTGAGATTTTTTTTTTTTACCATGTTTTAATTATGTACACTCTTACTACTCAATTCTGTTTGAGCCCAGAGAGAGAGAGAGAATCAGAGTAGATGTCTGAAGCTCTCTGTATTCATGGAGTTTAAAAATGTGTCTTAAGGCAAAAGCACAGCTGAAGTATGGTTACGGCTAAATGCCTCAAATATAAACTCTCTGTTAAGTACTTAAATAAGTCCTACATCTGGCTGGCCATTTATTATTCATTCTACTCCCTAGTGGGAATATCACAAATGACAAAGCATATGTTGATTTGGGATCATTTCAATAAAAACTCTTTCTTATGCAAATATTTATCTTAAATTCCTTAAAGCTACCAATAAAAGCAAAAATTTTAAACAGAGAATAGATTATTGCTAACACTGGGAACACAAGGAGGCCTAGATGTTCAAAGATAAACTGAGATCCTATTGTGTAATACCTAAGAAAGTCACTTATATTATTTAAATGAAAAAGTATGCACGTGTTATTTTAGAAGAAAAAAAGATATACAGAGAAATATTCAAACAAAAGTTAAATATGTATTTCTATAGTAGCCAGAGAAGAGCTGCAATTTTTACTGTATTAAATACTTTCCACATATTATTTTATTGGATCTCAGGAACAGCCCTGAAGTCGGTAGTATATTTCTTAATTCATAGAAAAGAAAATTGAGGCTTAGGAATATTAAACACCTAAAATGATATTACTTTGTATTATATGTTTGTTTGATTATTGTAGATCTCCCTCACTGGAATGCAATCCCGAGAACGGAGATCTTGCTCTGTCTTTTCACAATCATACCCTCAGTGCCGAGAATACCTTCTTGCACTTAGGTATTTATTGAAGGAATGAGTATCAAATTCATAAGCTTGCTAAGATCCCAGAACTAGTAATTTGTTAGATCAGGTGTAAATTCAAATCACTCTAGATGATTTTCCTTTTTTTTTTTTTGTGACAATATATTAAAAAGTGAAGAAACATAAAAAAAATTTCAGAAATGCCCAGCCAGGTTCTGAAAATTGAAATGTCTTTGATCAAGTTCTGTGCAAAGCAACAATGATGTCCCAACCCTAATAATCATTTTCTCAGAAACAGCTGCATGGTCTTGAGCAAGACCCTTAATCTCATATAATAGAGTAAAACTTCATATTGGTATGATGAGGATTAAATACTTAGGATTTGTAAAGCCTGTAGAACAGCATCTGGCATTTAGTAAGTTAATGTTATTAAAATCTTACCCATTATTGTCATTATTGTTTTATTACTTTCATTTTCAATCAGCTATTTTTCTTTTCCAAATTTGTGTTAGGGAAACATTGAAAAATCAATATGTACGACAGGTGATCTTTTAGAAGATTTTATATATATATATATATATAGTTTATTCAAATATATCAAAAGTAGGTAAGAAAAAAAAAGAATTAATTTTGGAGCTCTTTTATTTCAGAGCAGGAAAAAAATCCGGTCCTCCCAAAACAGTACCTATTTCTGCCCCAATTCTTGATTGTATTTTCATATATCTCAAATCATCAGAAAGAAAAAAAACAATCACGATACATATCAGTAATATTTCTCACCTTGAGGCAACCTTTATTGATAAAGTATGATGTAATCACTAAGAGTCATAGATTTTATGTATGTGTGTATGTATGCATGTATGTATCTGGATATTGTAGGAGCAGAGGGAAAGCTCCCCTCTGTCCTCTCTGAACATTCACTAGACTGAACTTGCAATAGACAGAATAATAGGAGAAAAATGCATACAGATTTATTTACATGCACGTGGACATCGGAGTCCTACAAATACGAGACTCAAAGAAGGGCCAGATGTTTGAAGGTTAGATACTCTCTTATAGGGAAGCAGGGAAATAGGGGATATAAGTAATTATAAGTAGCAAAAAACAACTTTCAGGGAAAATGCAGAGCCCAAGAAACAGACAATTGACTTGGAAAAGGGTTTCTCTGAGCTCTGGGGAAGGTGGAGGCAAATTTAGAGAAGTTGAGGGGTGGAACTTCACCATTAACAAAGGTTCTTATGACGCAGACGGCCCCCTAGATAATCTCTCAGTGCTGCCCTCAGGAGAACAGATGAAAAGTCTGTCTGAGCATTGCGACTTTTAATCTTTTCTCTTAGTCTTTTCTCCAGTGGTTAATCTTTCCTGGTTCTTTAATGAGATCCCTGGGGGAAGGGGTGTGTTAACGACAGTTTCATTTCTTTTGGAGAGAAGCTTCTTTAGTTGAATCAGGAAATTAAGAGAGTTCCTCCCTGCGCTGATGGCGGGGAGAATAGTGGGAAGGAACAAAAGAAGTTTAGGAAGTTATGGGTTTTGAAGCATCTTTTAAGTCATTCCAGTTTTTTAAAATTCAAGGTGCCTAGCATGTCGGAGTACCATAATTTGGGGTATCATTCTCTGTGCCCCAACTCTATCTTCTTTATAAAAACATTATGTGTATGGTTATATAAACCTACAAATACATATGTATGTGTTCACCAATTGTTGGATGTTATTCTTCCAACTAATGTCCTATTTTTGGTTATGAATGTTTTACCAAACTTGCTCTATCACAAACATGCAAGAGTAATAATTATTTTTGGCCAATTTTTCTGGAGCTCTATGTGGCTGACTTTGGCCAAGTTTCCAGTTTCTAGTTCAAAGAGTAGAAATGACTAACAAACAAAATTAAATTCTTTTTACCATGTAAACTTCAAATAAATTAAAATCTAAAGCTCATCTCCCTGATTTTTTATTCTGCTCAGCCTCAGCCAAAGACATTCTCAATAACTGGTTAGATGTGAGCACCTTCAAGCATCTGTATCCTGGGCTTTTCTCCATGAAAATCATTGTAATTTTTCCAGTACTTCAAGTCCTAATTAGTCTCATGTGTTCCCTTTTAAAGGAGCTCAAGAGTTAGTGGGATAAATAAGATGATCACAGCACCGGCTCCTCATCCATCAAATTAATAAATAAAATTTAAAAGTCCAACCTTTTAAATAAAAAAGCCCCTAAACCAATTACTCCTGGCAAATCTGGGACTCCAGAGTGATTCCAAAACATAAAATGGAGACTCAGTAGTGTCTCCAGATGAAGAGCAGAAGGGAAAGTTCTTTTTTTTTTTTTTTTTTGCCTCAATAGCTACCATTTTGTCTGCACTAGTTGTCCAGAGTTCATCGCTTGAGACTTAAGATGTAATTAGAATACCCTCCTTTCAAATGATAATTTTGACATTGTGCATTTTTCTGTTGCAGGAAACGTCATTGATTCATACTTTGTCTTTTCTCAGAGAATGGCATTTTGGCCCAGCCTACACAAGATGTACCCATCCAGCCCATGTGAACTCTCCTACTTAATATGCCCCTTAATTTGCTAAGTATGGCCTCTAGGGATGATATGTCTTCCACAGGCTTTCAGCTGATATCTGCCTCTTAGGCAAGGTTTTTCTTTCATTTCCACATTTGTTTCAGATATGTATTTGTCCTCATGAGATTTCTGAACTGTGGCTGCCGCTGAGGTTTGGAACTTGGGCCGCATGGCTCAAGTCAGAACTAGGAGTAAACTCTGAATGTCAGAAGATGTCAAGGCAGTATGTCAAATCAGAATATGTCCTTCCCGAGGCACTGTATTTCTTCGGAATTTTTTCTTCTACACTGACATTTTATTTATTTATTTATTTATTTATTTATTTATTTATTTTTGCATTTCTTAGTTATTATTTTAATTGACAGATAAAATTGTATTATGTACAAAAAATTCTAAGACGGTGGATGTTAAGTTTTCCCACTACGAAAATGATAACTTTGTGAGTTAATACATGTTAATTAGCTAGATTTAGTCTAGCCACAGAGTCTGTATATTTCTTCAGCTTTTGAAAGGCTTATGTGTGGCTTTATAGCCTTGAGCAACATTCTATCTGTTCCATCATTTTTTTGCAACAGTGGGTCATGCCTCTCATACCTCTAGTATTTAATTCCTCTATATATTTTTTTTAATCTCTTTTTGGGAGGCCCAGCTGAATCAATGTGTCCATTGCTTTCTTTACACTTTTTTTTTTTTCTTTTTTAGACAGGGTCTTACTATGTTGCCCAGGATAGTCACAAACTCCTGGGCTCAAGTGATTCTTTTGCCTCAGCCTCCCAAGTGCTGGGATTACAGGCATGAGCCACTGTGCCTGGCCTGTTTCTTTTACATCTTTCGTACATTTGGGCTCAAATTGATTTCTGGGACAGAATGGTTTCTTTCATTAATTTTCATTTTCTCTCCTCATAGCTGGCCTGCACCTTCCTTCATAATCTTCTTTATGTTGTCTCGTGTTGTGTTCCATAGGGTAAGTAGTGAAAATTAGTTCAGGGACTTCCCAAATGAACCCCTGTTCAGGTAATCTTCTCCATCTTCAAGTTTCTAATTTGGAAGAATCACATTCAGGATGTGTCACCCATAAGAACGTCACTAAGGCCTGGAGTCAAACTGTCCCTGTCTTTCCATCTCTAACCTCTGTACTTCAACATGTTTCTCTTTTCTAGAACTTCCCTTGGAAGACTAATTTCATGCATATTTTAGGCACAGGCAATGTCTGTAGCTACATGTATACTTATATTAACTTGAAAATCATCTTGTAATATTTTGAATTTTTTACTCCAGTATTTCTGGTCTTCCCATTTCAAGTCAGTGAATTATTTTATCTAATCAAGTGGCCTAGATGTGTCTATAAAGAGATAGTTTCCTAATTGCTCTAACTATGCAGTTTTTTTTCAACTTGTATTTTAGATTGAGGGCGTACATGTACAGGTTTGTTATAAGGGTATATAGTGCAATGTTGTCATTTTGGGTATGACTGAATCTGTCAGTCAGGTAGTGAGCATAGTAGCCTACAGGTAATTTTTCAACAGTGCTCCCCTACTATTCCCATCTTCATGTCCATATGTGCCCAGTGTTCACTTTCCACTTACAAGTGAGAACATGGGGTATTTACAGTAAGTTTCATGTACAGATGAGAAAGCTGTATATTCTATGGTTGTTGAGTGGAGTATTCTATCAGGTCCAATTGGTCAGGTGTCAAATTTAAGTTCAAAATTTCTTTGTCAGTTTTCTTTCTCAATGATCTGCCTAACACCATCAGTGGGCTATTGAAGTCCCCACTATTACTCTGTGGCTTTTCCTAGGTGTAGAATTACTTGTTTTCGAATGTGAGCACTCCAATATTGTTGCATACATAATTAAGTCTTCTTGTTGAATTGAACCATTTATCATTAGGTAATGCCCTTCTTTGTCCTTTTGTAACTGTTGTTGGTTTAAAGTCCGTTTTATTTGACGTAAAAATAGCGACTCCTGCTCTTTTTTTGTTTTCTGTTTGTGTGATAGGTCTTTCTTCAATCCTTTACTTTGGCTGGGTCTTGTTTTTTTAATCCAACTTGCCACTTTGTGTCTTTTAAGTGAGTCATTTAGATCATTTACATTCAAACTTAATATTGGCATGTAGGGTTTTGATCCTGTTGTGATGTTAGTTGCTTAGTAGTGTCAATTGTATAGTTGCTTTATAGAGTCTGTGGGCCATGTATTTAAGTGTGTTTTTGTGGTAGCAACTATTCTTATTTGGTTTTCATGTTAATAACTCCCTTAAGGGTCTCTTATAAAACTGGTCTAGCGGTAACAAGTTCCCTTAGCAGTTTCTTATCTGGAAAAGATTTTATTTCTCCTTTGCTTATGAAGCTTATTTGGCAAGATATGAAATCCTTGGTTGTAATTTCTTTTCTTTAAGAAGGCTGAAAATAGGCTCTCTAATCTCTTCTGGCTTATATGGTTTCTGCTAAGAAACCTGCTGTTAGCCGATGGGGCTCCCTGTTCTCTTGCTGCTTTTAAGGTTTTTCTTTCACATTGACTTTGGATAGTCTGATGACTACACACGTTGGTGATATTCATCTTACATAATATCTCACAAATGTCCTCTGGATGTCTACGTGTCTAGTAAGATTAGAAAATTTTTTCTTGAATTATTCCCTGAAGTATGTTTTCTAGGTTTTAAACTTTTTCTCCTTCTCTCTCAGGAATGCCAATAATTCATAGTTTCGGTTGCTTCATATATTTCCATATTTCTCAATTTTTTTAAAAAAATTCTGATTTGTTTTTCTCTAACTGGGTTAGTTTGGAAGACTTCAAGCTCTGAAATTCTTTCTTCTGCTTGGTCTAGTCTTTTGATAAAGCTTTCAATTTTATTTTAAAATTCCTTAAGTGAGTTTTTCAATTTCAGATGTTTTGACTGATTTTTTAAAAGATATCTATCTCTTCCTTCATTTCCTGAATTGCTTTATTAGTTTCTTTGTGTTGATTTTCAACCTTGTCTTGGGTTTCATTGAGCTTCCTTGCAATCCATGCTTTGAATTCTTTACCTGTCACTTCTGAGTTTTCATTGTGGTTAAGGTTCACTGCTAGAATGCTGGTGTGATTCTCCGGTAGTTTTACAACATTCAGATTTTTCATAGTGCCAGAGTGTTTTTACTGGTTCCTTCTTACCTGAAGTGGCTGGCACTTCTAAATTTGTAATTATTTTAGTAGAAATAGGATTTTTTTTCTTTGCTTATATATTTATTTCTCTTTCCCATCTTTCCCTCACTAGAGAGTGTGACTATATAGCATGTTGCCACTTCTGTTGGTAGGTTTTATATTGGGCTGTGTGGTTTAACCTACAGGCCAGTAGAAGGCACTTTTGGGCAACAACCAGCTGTGGATTTTTGTTTACTGTTAGGTGCTCTCTGTTGTTTCAGGTGATGGGCTAGACAGTGGAGTACACAGTGCCCTGAGCTTCCTATTCTGTGTGGGTGAGAGGACACAGCTGGGCAGAGCTAGAGTCCCTGAATTGCCCTAGAATGCCCCAGTGTTGAGCACAAGCACCAACACTGATGAGGGTGGCTGCAGGGAGCTCCTGTCGAAAGACACTGAGATGTCTGTGGGAGGGTGAGGGACATTCACTGGCTCCCCATCCTAGAGAAGCAGGAATGTGATCTGTTTCCCTATCTCACCCCTGTTCCAGGGATGGTGACTTCTAGTTCAGGCATACACTGTAGGCTATCTCCAGACCATGATGTGCTTGAGGGTCGTGGGGAAAACCTGGTTTTGTGACTCTCTCTGAGATTGCTTTCAGGGCAGAACCTTGTCACTGAGCACAATACAGATAGCTTTATTGCTCACCTAGGCAGTGTGACTGTAGAGTATGTTCAGAAGGGTCTTTTGGATTTGCTTCTCACCTGTTCTCCAACATTATAGCATTGCCACTTTGTTTAAAAGTGGGAGCTCCACTGTTAGGTCTGTGTGGGTGGGTGTTGGCTGTAATGGTGTCAACTGGTTGGGTCAGCCCCACCTCAGGCTCTGCTCTTAAGGAAGTGGTCAGCTAATAGCTGAGTCGGAATGGGGTAGGTAGTTCCTCAGTTCTTTGGCCCCTAGATGGCCCACTGGAGAGTGTGTATGAGTCATGAAGGAGCTGGACCAGGGTTGGGCTAGCCCAGTGTTCAGGTGCTCACTGTGATGAGTGAAACGGGTTGGTCCCTGGCTCACCATCCGAACTCTCAGGTGGGGCAGGCAGAACACTGAGGTGGTGAGAGCCTGAGGGAGTATCACAGGCCTGTGGGGAATGGGGTTTCAGAACTCTTATGGGCCACAGCTGAAATATTCATGAAGGGGGAAGGTAGCTGTTCTGTGGGCCTTACGCTGAAAGGACCCCTCAGCTGGGGCAATGGAGACTGGTGGCTCTGGGGAAGGTGGCCCACTGGCATTTCCCTCCACACAAGTGATGCTGGATTTTGCTATTGAGAGCACACAAAGCTGCCAAGCCTCCTCACTTCCATGCTAATCTAACATGACTTGTGCTAGCTGTTTCTTGTCAGTCATCTTGAACCGAATCCTCTTCCTCTTTCGATAAGGGCATGAATCCATCATGGGAACTCTACCCTCATGACTTAATCACCTCCCAGAGCCTTACCTCTTAATACCGTCTCACGGAGGTGGGGTTAGAGTTTCAAGGTACAAATTGACTATGAAGGCTTAAGAGACACTTCCCCATCATTTCCTGTGTCTTACTTTTGGGGAAAATATTCCAATCTATTCTTTCAGAAAAATAAAATCTGGTAACAGCTAATACATGTTTCTCCTTTCTTTATCTCTTTAAGAGAGTAACTAGCTCTAGAAACATCGACTATTCTCTTCAACATATCATTTTCTAGTTTATATTTCTAGTGTAAACTTTGGATGTCAATCTTTTTTTCAAATCGCATTTCTCTTTTCTTCTAGTTGAATCAGCCTATCTTTTAATTATTTTTCATTTCTTTTTATTAGCTACGCCTTTCATATCAAAGCTTATGGTTTTATAAGCCACCATATTTTCTATTTGAAGAAACCTGATTGTTAGGTGCAGATACAGATTTGTTTCAAAGCCCTGTTTATTTACCTTCTTATATGTGGATTTGGATAATTTCTCTCAGTCTTATTTTAACCCAAGAAGATGTACATTTCTTTTGTAAATATACATAGTTTTTATTAATGAGTAAATGAAAGGCCTATACGTTAGGCCTATATTCCTTTCAGTTGCTCATTAATAAAAACTATCATGTTTCTCTGGGTGAAGCTGACATTTAGGTGAAGCAGAATATTATCAGTATTTATGTAATTAACCAAGTCAGGCCCAACTTGAGATCACAGAGTAGAGGGTGAGTTTTAAAATCCTATGGACAATTCACATGAATCTTGGGGTTTATTTCCTGAACTTCTCTTTAGATTAAAACACAGACTGGAATTTAGAGCAGCTAGTCTTGCACTCCCTGCCAAATCTGGCACTAGTAATTGAAACTAGAACTCCACTCACAATGCCCTATAGCTCATGTGGGAATTGGGTACATTCTAAAATCCTGGCCTGCACAATCCAGAAATTTGGCATTGCTTTTTATTTTAGACACAGTGTTGGCTGGAGTGGGGGTAGAGTGGCTCCAGGGGATGTCACATTTTGTTCCCTCTCATAATAGTCCTTACTCCATGGGCCAGGAAACAAATATGGGCGTTCTTAAGTGTATCTATTACTAGTATACATTCTGGGTAATTAATTTTTCTCAGCAATGTATGTATCTGTACGGCTATATACATATATAGCTGAGTATATAACATATATTCAGTTATATGAGTAGATATACTGGATTCAGTTAGTGAATATTTGTTTTGAACTTCTGTGACAATGCTTATGAGAAAGTTTAACTTATAATTTTCCTTTCCTGTGATGTTTTTGTCAGGCTTCTGTGTCACTCTTATGCTAATTTTATAAAGCATGTTGGAAAGTTTTCCATTTTCTTACATTTATTGAAAAAGTTTATGTCATATTTATGTTATTTATTTTTTAAATATTTGGAAAAGTTCAAAGAAGGCATCTAGGTGGGAATTTTCTTTGTGAAAAAGTTTTTATTTAAGGTATACAATTTGAAATTCATATTTCTTCTTGTATAATTTGGGTAAATTTTGTTTTTTTTTGGTCTCAGGAATTTATCCATTGAATTTATATTTTTAAAATTTGTTAGCATGATATTGTTTATGAAATCCTTATTAAATTCTAAATATGAAAAGGAGCTTAGAGATGTCCAGATTCCTATTCCTGATACTAACTTGTGCCTTTTCTCTTTTTTAAATTTAGCCTCCCTAGAAATGACCAATTTTTTCATCTTTTGGAGAAGTAAATCTGGCTAGTTGCTTTTGCTATTACGTATTTATTTATTATTTAAATAAATACTTTTTATAGTTTGTTATTTCTTCCTTTCCACTTTCTTTAAGTTAATGGGTTGATCTATTGCTTATTGATTAGTACAATCTGACAATTTTGCCTTTTCATTGGACTACTTACTGTTTACTCACAATTCGATTTCAAGTTAGTCTTATAACTACTATTTTACTTTTTTGTCTCCTGGCATCACTTTTTTCTTGTATTTGTTTTCCTTCTTTCATTCTTCAACTTGGGTTAAGAATTGGTTTTCTTTTAATTATCCTGTGTCTTTCCCCTGTGATAGCTATTCTTAATACATTCTTTCAATTTTTGTTTTGATGGTTACCTTGGAGATAGCAATATATACCCCGACTTACTACAATGTGATGTCTATTGGTATTTTCATCATTTCCAAGACAATGCAAGGGTTTTAGATCACTTAGTTTCCCTTATACTTCTCTCTTGTCTTTTTTGTTTTAGTCAGATATATTGACACTCAGATTATTATTGTTTTACATAATTAATATTAATTCAGATTTGCCTATTTTCCCCTTTTTAATGTTTGTCATTCCTCCCTGAATTTGTATGCTTTCATCACAGGTGATTTTTCCTCTATCTGAAGAGCTTAAAATAAGTTTCCTTGTTTTATTATTTTTATTTTCTGTAGAGATGTGGTCTCACTATGTTGCCCAGGCTGGTCTTGAACTTTCAGCTTCTAGCCATCCTCCTGCTTTGGCCTCTTAAATTACTGGGATTATAGAAATTAGCCACTGCACCTAACCTGTATTTTTTTTTCTTTCTTTGATTTTTGTTTTCTTTTTGCCTGAAAACATTTTTATTTTGCCTCCATTTTTTTCTTTAATCACAAGGGAATTTTAAAAAATAACACAGGGTATGAGATGGATAACTGTTTTTGAACATATAAAAACATCTGCAATAAATTTTTACATGCACTTTAAAAAAAGTTACAAATGGCCTATTTTAAAGCTGATCTGCCCACATTGCAGGAACATTTTCTGGAACATTTCCATGAAACCCTGAATACTTAACTGTTAAATATGAAAGATAAATCCTATTGCTAAAATACTTGCTATTCCCCCACTGGAAGGAAACGATCATTCCATTCCCCTACTGAAGTTAGAAGAGAAGATTTATATGCAGGTATGAACAACAAACTTGTTCTTCATATTATATATGGATATTTCATCATATTCCTTTGAAATAGCATTGTATAATATTAGAGATTCTAAAAGAATAGTTTTTACATACTGTGAATATGTTTGCTCAAAAAAGCTCAAATGAAAACTGCAACCTATTTCGTGACAGAGTTAATCAAAAATAAACTTAGCCCTCTTTTACTATCTTCATACATACACAAAAAATATACTCACTGCTGAAGCTGAAGGTTTCTGACTCACTTTATATAGTTGAACCTCCTGACTTAAATTCATCCTAATAGACTCTATCAACATGTGTTTCAGGCTGAGGGCTTCCATCAAGGAAAACCTTGATTAAGAAGGCATTTTCTATTTTCCAAATCTTATCTCAAAAAAAAATAACCCAAAAGCATCTCCCTCTAGTAGGTTTTCCTGAATTTTCTATAACATCTTAAAGTAGCACTTGTTATACCAGCAATTAAATATATACTTTAGGTTAAAAGTGTTCCCCAGTCTAGTTTCTAGTGAAAAAAATTTAACACAAAATTTTGTATATTCTGTTTAGTAATTGGTCTAAATAGCAGTAAGTGTAATGCCATATTTTTCTTTTAAAATTATACTTTAGGTAGGATCTTGTGTTCAAACCATGGTGGATGGCACATAATTTCCATCTTGATAACAGAGGCATCTAGAGTTTCATTTTGAAGATCCAAAGCTAGGCCCAGCACAGTTGCTCATGCCTATAATCCTAGCACTTTGGGAGGCCAAGGCAGGTAGATCACTTGAGGTCAGGAGTTCGAGGCCACCATGGCAAAACCTTCTCTCTACTAAAAGTAAAATAATAATAATAATAAAGGCTGGGCATGGTGGTGGGCGCTTGTAGTCCCAGTTACTCTGTGACTGAGGCAGCAGAACCAGTTGAACACGGGGGACAGAGGTTTCAGTGAGCTGAGATCACACCACTGCTCTCCAGACTGGGCAACAGAACAAGACTCCATCTCAAAAACAAAAACAAACAAACAAAAACCAAAGCTGACCATTACCTAAAGAATCCCAGCTGCTTCAGCTGCCTGAGTGGTCCCAAGACACTACTTTGGTGATAGCAGGAGCTTCTATTCCTTTGAGAGTCCTGAGAAAATATTGAAGGAGCTCTGACTTCCTGGTGGCAACTGGCATGGCTTTGTAAGCATAGGGGCATAAGAGTACCACGTTTTTGAAACCCCCCAACTGTTCTTTTTTTTTGAGACAGAGTCTTGGTCTGTTGCCCAGGCTGGAGTGCAGTGGCGCGATCTCGGCTCACTACAAGCTCCGCCTCCCGGGTTCATGCCATTCTCCTGCCTCATGCCATTCTCCTGCCTCAGCCTCCCAAGTAGCTGGGACTACAGGTGCCTGCCACCATGCCTGGCTAATTTTTTTGTATTTTTAGTAGAGACGGGGATTCACTGTGTTAGCGAGGATGGTCTTGATCTCCTGACTTCGTGATCTGCCCGCCTCGGCCTCCCAAAGTGCTGGGATCCAAGTGTTCTTATTATCTCCCTGTTGTGTTTCTTAAAAAACAAGGAGCTTTAGTCTGATCAGAAATTTTAATTAAGTTCTGATATCTAAGCTAAGAATAGTTCACTAGCACCGACCATTCTATGCTGATCAGAAGAGTGTCAGTATCATTTAAGGAGGTCATATTTGAACAAAATTCATTTCTCATTACAAATGCTGTGTGTGTATCATTTTTTTCCAGTAACACACTACTAATATTCATATTAGATGCAGCAACATTACAGAGATTTCTACCTGACTTCCTTAGGATGATGAGAGATGCTGCTGGATATAGAATGTCAAGTGTAATTATGTGATAAATCGCCAGTATACACAGCTTATGTCACTTTTACTACAAGAATTATAAACTGGATCAAAATGCTTGTCAAATCCACAGATTTCCACATTTGTCAGCTTTACTTGGCAGTCTGTGTATTCAAACTAGATGGATTCTCATAGAACACCACCATTCCTGCTGATAAAGCATCTATTAATATTTCAGTGCTACCTCAACATTGACTAATAGCATAACTCTACAGACAGGTTGGCCAATTAAGATGATGTCTCCATCCTTGAAGCACTTGAGTTTTAGCCAAGTTTTCAGCCCTAAATGCTTGTTACACATCAAAGAGCTGATCCTCAACAACATAAACAGTAGCTGTTTTTAGCCATTAAAGTCTGAAACACTTTGCTATCATATCCTACAGGAAAGGCAGATAGGCCAAGGCTGCTGGATGCCTAATCCCCGTAACCAATAAACCATCCCCTGCCACCTCTCACCACACTGTGGGAAACTTCTGATATAAGCCTTTAGGTGGTCTTCCTTGAGGGGACTGATGGACTTCTCATTTGGAAAGTAGGAAATACTGAAAGCAGAGGTAGATGACATTTAGTCTTTTTTAATAGTCATGACACTGATGCACAGGGATGGGCAATAAAGAGAGATTTCCAGCTGGAATGAGTAGAGGACACAATGTTAAAGCTTCTCCTGGTGCTGGTACTAGTGATACTGGGATTGCCTGATCAATGTAGGCAGATGAAATAAAGATGAATGGTTGAATTGTACAGGGAGGCTTATTGTAGCAAGACATGAACCTGACAAAATAATAATAGGTATTCAGGGACCATTCTGTTTGATGAATCTGAAATTCCTATCATTCCTGCTTGAAGAGGCAGTCTGTAGGTATTGATGCTCTAGACTTCTCCAGCCAGAGTAATTCCTCTATAGAAACTTAGCCAATAAGGACAGTATCTCCCTTCCTGTGGAAGCTGGTGGACCAGAGAGAATCTTCCAGGAAGTTATTTAAGGGATGTTTATGCAAAAGAGGACAGGGTGAGAATGTCTGTTCTCAGTAAGCTACTGATGGGGACTGCCTGTGCCCTCTTGTCTAAGGTCAGAACCCAACCCCAGGTGATCCTTCTGTGGGCAATGAATTACGGCAGAAGCACTGGGGAATAAACAGTGCTATGAGGGCAAAGACAATCTCTCCTCACCAAGTCCAGCCTCTGCTGCCACCCACTTCACATAAGAAGAACCTCAGTGCTGGTGCCAAGAGCTTATAGCCACCCATAGCTCCCCCTTCACACTCTGTATGACCTCATCTAGATAATATCCTAGGTCACTAGTTATTTTCTTTTAACATTTTAAAATGTCAATTTTGTTTTGTCTTTTGTTGTTTCTATTGAAATGTCAGTAGTCAGCCTAATTATTGGTCCATTGGAGATGGTGGCTACTTTTGAGATTTTTCTCTTGGTCTTTGATTTTCAGGGTTTTATTAAGATGTCGCTGGGTATGGCTTTCTTACACTTATCCTGTTGGATATTTGCAGAGTTTCTTGACTCTGTGGTTTGATAACCTAATTAAGTTTTCGAAATAGTTTTTGGCCAGAATCTTCAAATATTTCCTCTGCCCAACTATTTCTCTCTCCTTTTCCTGGGATTCTAGTTAACTGTATGTCCGAACTTTTTACTATGATCCAAGTATCTTTTTCACACTTGTATTTATTTTCTGGTTTTTTTCTTGCCTTTCTTCAGTTTTAACTATTTCTACCAACCAGTTTTCCAATTTAGTAACCCTCTTTTTGCGGTATCTATTTGACTGTAAGCCTCATCCACTTAGTTCTTTTTTGAAATTATTACATTTTACCACTCTAGTATTTCTACTTGTTTCTTTTTTAAAACTTCAAGTTCTCAGATGAAATTCTCTAGTTTTTCTAAAAGTATATTTTCTTGAACAGGTTTTTCTAAAATTTATATTTGAAAATTGTAATATATAGTCACTCTTCCAATGACTTTTATTTTCAGTTATTTTTATTGTTTTGTCATTAATTGATCCTCTAGATATGTCTGTATTTATATTGACTTAATGACTATTGTTTATAACATTATTTATTCTATGGGTGCCACTATCTTATCTCAGGAAAGATTTGGTTGGTCTGGGCATTCTGTTAGAGTAGGAGCAGATTACCAGCAAATGAGTTGAAGTTGTATTTCAGCACTTGGGATGACTGATCCTGTCTGCTTTTGCTCCTATGATGAGGTCCTTCTGAAGTCTTGGCTGAAGGTCTGGGTTGTGTTCCAGGTATCTTCTGTCTTACAATGCCCTAAGATCCAGTTTTTGTCTCACTAGCACTATGTTGCTGCTAAAGTTTGCCTTTTTTCTTTTTCTTTTTCTTTTCTTTCTTACCTTTGCTGCTTCAGTCTTGGCTTTCTAATCACTGACCATATGCAGCATAGGGATCAGGAAGTACATTCGGAAAAGTAGTAGAGAGTGTCATGCTCACGTCTTTACAGTTCTGGTTTCTCTGTGATGTCAGACCTTCATTTTCTGGCTACCTTGTACTGCTCATCTCTATTTTCTGCCTATCTTCAGCCTTCCAAAAGTATGAAGCCATTGATAAACCTGTACTAGCACTTGTTACATATGTGCAATCCTTTGGGTTGAAAATTAATGGAAAATGTTGTGCTTACATAATTGTGGTTTTCTGTCTCCACAACGTGACTCCTCAAGTCCTGTTGCTTTTGTAGCTTTTCTAACGTTTCCTAACAGCTGATATATTTCTATTTCATTTAGTTTTTATAGTTATTCTCAGAAGGAGGATTTGTCTCTCATAATTTAGTCCATCACAACTGGAAGGGTAAGACAAAAATGTATTTATTCATGTTGTATCTTTTGGACACTTCCAGGATGTATAGTTAAGGTGAGATTGAGCAGGATGCTATTTTATTTGCTTATACACAAGACAAAGAAGGTGGGAAACTTACTAATTTTTAATCAAATACTTGTTGAGGCACTACTGTGAACTGAGCTATCTTCTAAATGCTGACAACATGGAAGTGAAAAAATAGGCAAATATATTTCCTAACATGGGCCTTATAGTCTAATGAAATAGGACAATTACAGTAGAAATAGAAAAGAGAGTCAGATTTTTAGTAACTCTTTAAAGGAATTTTGTAAACTAATTATAAATTTATGGCACTAGGCTAAATATGTTACCTAGAAGAATAGTCAAGAAAAACTTTGGAACACCCAGCTATGCCCTTTCATGAGTATCTACCACAGTAGTCACACAGACTGTGGAATCATGGTATTTGATTTCTAAGTTTTGCTTGCTGGTTCAAATATGGAATATACTGTTTGGATTTTGGTTCTGTAGTTTACTCGGCGGACTGGATGTTTTCTGCTTTTGAATTGGATCCATACATAACTTCCCTTCAACTCTGCTTTCACTATTTGGACAAATTTCTGGTGATCTAGCTGTGTTCTCTAAGCATTGAAACTTAACTCTGCTCTCACCTCAAGAAATTTGTAATCACCCTGTGGTGCTTTTGTGATACAGGTAATCTACAGTGTGGAGGATATATAGGGCAGTACTTCTTAAGTTGAGATCCATGAACCCTGTGTATCTATTGCCTGTGCTTTATATTGTTCTTAGTCTCATGAAGTATGAAAACAATATCCATGTATACATACATGTGTTAGTATATTTACTTTTTTGGGCAAAGGGGCTGTATTTTCTATAATGTAGGAATGAAAGTTGTTTATGAGGGTAACCTAAAAGATTTTCATGATATCAACCTGCCCCAAATCTAACCAATCACCAATCATTTTTAATTCTAAATCCTTAATAGCTCTCAGATCTACCCACTTTTCTACATCTCTGATGCCATCAACTGAGCCTAAACCACCATTATTGCACACCTAGTAACTGTAATAGACACACTCAGCTCCTTGGTTCTACTCATGAATAAACCATCAGAGTGATTTTTTAGGTTAAAAAAAAAATCATGTTACTTGCCTCTCTTCTTGAAAGTTTTCAGTAGCTTTTCATGCCATTTCTAAAAATAGTTTTAGAACAATGTATGTGTAAAAGAAACTAAGGCTAAGTCCTTAGCATTGCCCAGCAGTACAGCTAGTGAGACTGAGAAACTCTGGCTAAGAAAACATCCTCTGGAGCCCCTTCAAATCCTAGCTCTCCTGTTCACTAACTATGTAATTTTGGGCAAGTTTTTAACTCTCTGTGCCAAGTTTCTTTGTCTATACAATGGAGAAAAAATATATACACATTATGAGGTTGTTGTGCAGATTAAACGATAGTAAATTTAGAATAGTGCCTAAAAATTAAAGTAATTATTTTGATAGATATTAAGTTTTGCATGATATAATCCTTACCTTTATCTCTGTATTTACTTCAACATATCATCCCACCTCTTCCACCTGTCAACCATTCCTTAACTCCAGCCTTACTGACCTTGGGATAGCTTCAGAATGACTTGAGGTCATTATTCCTTGTGATCTTTGCACCTACTGTTTTAAAAGGTCTTCTCACCTACAGTTTCCCTTTTTACTTTCAGAATTTAGCTTTGCTTTCTCATTTTAGACAAGGTAGGTCTGCTTATGAATCACTCTCACTGTGCCTCATTACACGAATTTAATTATAATTATTTGAAATCATTATTTTTTTATTTGACTCTTTTCTAGATTGATGTCCCATAGTGGAATCTTTGAATGGATTTTCTTCATGTCTGTCACCAATACCTACAGAAAATGTACAATATGTATTAGCTTCCCCCCATTTTTTGTTGAATTATTATGGTGAAAGAATAAATAACGATTCTGAACTCCCATAATGATAAAAATATGCTTATGTAGGAGGATTTGGAATGGTAGGAGAAAGCTGATTATTATGTATTTGGGAAAATTGAGCTTAAAGTTTGGGACAACTGTGGATTGCTCAGGAGAGAGGAGACATTTTTTAATGTAAAGACAATTCTAACAGTAAGTTCCAAAAATAGAAAACCAAATAGCTTGGATTAATACCAAAGCAAATCTAGCTAAAATAAACATCAAGCACAATTTTGTCAAGTATGAACTGTACCTAATACGGGTATTTTAACATGGTTAAAAGAATGATTTTTTTTTTTTCTCTTGGGATGGAATATCTTTGGAAAATCCTTTGTTTAGTCAGTTTCTTCTGTGTTTCCCCTTGTACCTGCCAGCACGCCACATAGACAGTTTTAACCAGATTAAGCCAATCTCTTTCCCCCAAAGAGGCTCAAAACCATAAGAAACCACAAATAAGCTTGTATGTTTTTGAAGTTGAAGGTTTGCCAAAGAAAAACATTCAGGCCAAATCAAACTTGAAACTCTAATGCTTTCACACTTAAAACACTGCAGTTTCACGGTAATGCAGCATCCAGAAAAACCACACTATTAAAAAAAAATTTCAACACTTCATGATGTTAAAGGATAAATAAATGAAACATAACATTTTTATTAAAGTAGAAATCAAATAAAGGTACAATCCTACCATTTTTTTAAAATTTAGAACTTTTGAAAACATTTTAAACCTAAGTTAAACTAAGATGTGAAACATCAGAATTTATGGTATAGAATGTCTCTTAAAATGGTAATGTAAAGTTGCATATATACAAGAAATAAAGGCTCTTTGAAAGCAGCATGATTTCAAGGTTAAAAATAAACATTGGTTTTGTGAAAATGAAGTATATAACCCAATTAAACTTTCTGCTGTCTGTTTCTGCTTAATGGTAAACAAGGACTACACTTTAAAAAAATTTTTGTTTTATTAAAACCTTTTTTAAGAACAGTTTTAGGTTCCTAGTTAAATTGAGAGAAAAGTAGAGATTCCCCATATACTTTTTTCTGTCACACATGCACGCCCTCCCACAGAATGGTAAATTTGCTATAATTCATAAAGCCATATTGACACATCCTAATTTCCCAAAGTCCATAGTGTACACCAGGGTCCATAGTTGTTGTTATATATTCTGTGGGTTTAGACAAATGTAAAATGACATGTATCCACCATTATATTATATAGAGGATTTTACCTACCCTCAAAATCCTCAGTGTTCTGCCTATTCATCCCTCCTTGTCCACTCAACCCCTGCAACCACTGCTCTTTTCAGTGTCTGCAGAGTTTCCTTTTTCCCATGTCATATAGTTGAAATCATACAGTATGTAAATTTCTTAGGTTGGCTTCTTCCACTTAGTAATAGGCATTTAAGTTCCCCTGCCTTTTCATGTCTTGGTAATTCATTTCTTTATAGCACTAATAATATTCCATTGTCTAGATGTACCACAGTTTATCCATTCACTTACTAAAGGACATCTTGTTTGTTTCCAAGTTTTGTCTACTATTAACAAAACTGCTATAAATATCTATCTGCAGATTTTTGGGCAGGTATAAGTTTTCAACACCTTTGAGTAAATACCAAGGAGTATGATTGCTAAATCATATATGGTAAGACGATGTTTAATTTTCTAACAAACTACCAAAGTGTCTTTCAAAGTGGTTGTACCATTTGGCATTCCTACCACCAATTAATTAGAGTTCCTGTTGTTCCACATACTAACCAGCATTTGGTGTTGCCAGGGCTCCAACTTTTGGCTATTTTTTTATTATTATTATTATACTTTAAGTTCTAGGGTACATGTGCATAACGTGCAGGTTTGTTACATATGTATACTTGTGCCATGTGGGTGTGCTGCACCCATCAACTCGTCAGCACCCATCAACTCGTCATTTACATCAGGTATAACTCCCAATGCAATCCCTCCCCCCTCCCCCCTCCCCATGATAGGCCCCGGTGTGTGATGTTCCCCTTCCCAAGTCCAAGTGATCTCATTGTTCAGTTCCCATCTATGAGTGAGAACATGCGGTTCTGTTCTTGTGATAGTTTGCTAAGAATGATGGTTTCCAGCTGCATCCATGTCCCTACAAAGGACACAAACTCATCCTTTTTGATGGCTGCATAGTATTCCATGGTGTATATGTGCCACATTTTCTTAATCCAATCTGTCACTGATGGACATTTGGGATGATTCCAAGTCTTTGCTATTGTGAATAGTGCCTCAATAAACATACGTGTGCATGTGTCTTTATAGCAGCATGATTTATAATCCTTTGGGTATATACCCAGTAATGGGATGGCTGGGTCATATGGTACATCTAGTTCTAGATCCTTGAGGAATCGCCATACTGTTTTCCATAATGGTTGAACTAGTTTACAATCCCACCAACAGTGTAAAAGTGTTCCTATTTCTCCACATCCTCTCCAGCACCTGTTGTTTCCTGACTTTTTAATGATTGCCATTCTAACTGGTGTGAGATGGTATCTCATTGTGGTTTTGATTTGCATTTCTCTGATGGCCAGCGCTGATGAGCATTTTTTCATGTGTCTGTAGGCTGTATGAATGTCTTCTTTTGAGAAATGTCTGTTCATATCCTTTGCCCACTTTTTGATGGGGTTGTTTGTTTTTTTCTTGTAAATTTGTTTGAGTTCTTTGTAGCTTTGGCTATTTTAATACATGTTAGTGAGACTACTCCTAAAAGATGTTTATAGAGATTATAAGCCTTCCTTCTTCTCCAGAAAAATATATTATATGTACGTGTGTGTGTGTGTATACATATATATATATATATATATATATATATATAGAGAGAGAGAGAGAGAGAGAGAGAGAGAGAGAGAGATATGCCAGCGTACTCTTTGGATTGTTGTATTTCTTTTGACAGTGTGTTTATCATAAAAATATGCTATTACAGTCTATCTTTTTTATGTTATTAAGTGCTTATTTTACCTCAGATCATCACTTCTAGAAATTTACCTTACTAATTTTTATGTTAATTTATGTTTAATTATGTTATTTAATTCAATTTCACAAGCCAATGTTTATTTTTACCTTTGAAATACGCCTTCAAAGAGCCTTTATAATATTATTTGTACATATTCAACTTTAGTATCCTCATTTTAAAATAAATTTTATACCATATATTATGATGTTTCATATCTTAGTTCTACCTGGGCTAAAACCTTTTAAAATTTTGTAATTACTTCACATGCATTCACTCATTTCTTTCTCAAAACAGTACTCAAATATTTTAAGTACTAGTACTGGATCGGTTTTGCAGATGACAAAAACAGACACTGAACAAATTATCAAAGGCTACCCCAGCTTTCAAGTGGCAGAATTGAAATTTGAATGATGTACTTTAATCTAAGTGCTTGATCACCAGTAGGTTGTCTAGATTTTCTTACCAGGTTTCTCTCTCAACCTAAAAGAAATCTGGCTTGTATTATAGTGAAACTCTCTTTGCTAGAGTCACCAAGTCTTTAATTGTCAAATTTCTTTTATGTCTTACCAAGCCTATCTTGTTTTACTTGTTTGCCATAATTAACACTATTGTCCATTTCTTCCTTGTTGAAACTTTATCTTGCTTAGTTTTCATGAAAATGTTTTACTTTTGCTTGCCTTCTTAGCATTCTAGTTGCTTTTTTTTTTCATATATTCTACCTTCTTCAACCTCTTAGTTTTATTTTAGTTTTGTTTTGTTTTGTTTAAATTCAGTTCTCAGCCCTCAACTTATTACTTAAATGTTATCTAAAAACTGATTTCTATATGTAAATATTTTCTGGAAATTTACACCTAGATAACCTCTAGCCAACTAAAGCTTAACCTGGCTAAACTTAATTTTGCATTTTTCCCTGTTGAAACTGATTCTGACGCTTTTAAATTTTGTCCCACCACATGGCACCTTGATTACCCAGAAGGTCATCTTTGATTTCTCTTCTCTTGTCCTTCACACTGAAGAACTTGCCATGGCCAACCCCTTCACATCATGCCCATTGCTACTTCCTTAGTACAGGCCTCATGACTTCTTACTGGGATCATCGCTGGGGCCTGATAGTCTCCAACTTCTGCCTCACCACTATCCTTCCCACAATACATACAGTGATTATCACAAAACAGAAATACCATTGTATCACCCCTCAGCTTAAAAATCCTTGAATGTTCTCTGTTGGCAAAATTCCTACAGGCTAAAGCTTCTAAGCTTGAGAAGTCAGTCTGACATTACCCTTCCTCACTCTTCCAGCATCATATTTTTTTTCTGTATGTATGTTACCTATGAATCTTTCACACAGAGCCAATCCTCATTATATTCACAGATTCCATATTTGAGAATCCACCTACACATTAAAATGTATTTGTAACCCCCAAACCAATATTCACAAAACTCTCACAGTCCTTTGCAGACATTCAGGCACAGTTAATTGCAGACATTAAGAGTGGCAGAAAAATTGAATTGCCCAAGGTGCTTATTCCCAGTACACATTGACTAAGGAGACACTCTGTTTTCTTGTTTCAGTTGTTATACTATAAACAGTGTCGTTTTTGTGTTCTATTTAATGCCACATTTTCACATTCTTGTGCTTGTTGTTGGTGATTTTGCTTTTAAAATGGTCCCCAAGCATATTGCTGCAATGCTGTCTAGTGATCCTGACTGCAAGATGGCTGTGATGTGCCATTCACAGAAAATAGATGTGTCACATCGGCTTCCTTCAGGCATGAGTTACACTGCGGTTGACTATAAGTTCAGTGTTATATGAATCAACACTGTATTTTACATGAGGTGTCCTTAAACAGAATCAGCTATAAAACAAGGCTATGTAATTTGAAACTGAACATATTAATAATGTTGCTGTTATTGCAATATAAAATAAATAAGAAATTATGTTTATATTGTTAGGAATTAAGCTTTCAGCATAAGATAAAAGAAATATTAAATAAAACAACTTAAGTGTAATTTGGAAATATCAGATACATTTTATGTTTTATTTTATATCTCTAAAATAAATATGTATTATCTAACTTGTTGAAAAGTCATAGAAACAATAACAACGTAGGCTATAAGCAAAAACAACTGATTAGCAATTAGTGCCTCTATTACCCAGATTTTTTTTTTTCAACTGAAGTTCCAGGATACATGTTTAGGATGTGTAGTCTTGTTACATAGGTAAATGTGTGCCATGGTGGTTTGCTGCACCTATCAACCCATCACCTAGGTATTACACCCTGCAGGCATTAGCTATTTATCCTAATGTTCTCCATCCCCAACTCCCCACAACCCCCAACAGGCTCCAGTGTGTGTTCCCTCCCTGTGTTCTCATTGTAAAGCTCCCACTTATAGATGAGAACATGTAGTGCTTGGTTTCTGTTCCTGCATTAGTTTGCTGAGGATAATGACTTCCAGCTCCATCCACATCCTTGAAAAGGAGATGATCTCATTCCTTTTTATGGCTTCATAGTATTCCATTAGCACCCAGATTTTCATCTCTAAATATAATTTCTCACTAAAGGAAAGGAGGACTCCTTGATGAAATGGCTGGTTCCAGGTCTGGAGCAGGAAAAGGGTCAGATGTTTCTGGAAATTTTTCTGCCAGAAACAAAGGAAGCTATCAAATATTGCTGGAATCCAGTTAACATTACAAAACTAAACTAACTAAACAAAACTAAAAATTATGTGAAAGTGTTCCTTAAAATATAAGAGAGATACAGCACAAAAAAATAATAGCTGTAATGTTAAAAATTATGAGTTTATTATGAAACATACATACTGGTTATTTTTACCATTGAGAATTTATAAGGACACAAACTCTTTATTCTAAACCAGGGACTGGCAAATGTTTTCTGTGAAAGACCACGTAATAAGAATTTTAGACTTTGGGATTCACATCAGTCTCTTCTACTTCTTCCTTCTTCCCTCTTCTTCTCTTTTTTCTTCCCTTTACTCTTCCTCCACTTCTTCTGTAGGTCTACACACTGTTATCTGTTGCATAGTCTTTTCTTGTTTTTATTAATACCCTTTGAGAAATGTTTTTTTAAAAAAGCAATTTCAGCTTGTAGGCAATACAAAAAGAGGCCTTGGGTCACGTATGGACTACAGCTATCCAGTATATTTCTAGAATAAAAAGAGTCATGATGAATATAACAAATTTATCTGGATTTCTTGTAAAAACCATATTTTAGGATAACCAACTAGTTGATGACAAAAATTTCTTTATAGAAGTCCAGATAATGAGTTCAGAAATAGATAGAACTTTGATAAGTCATAATTTACAAACCCTAATGAATAATGAATCTAAGCATTAATCATTACACTGAAACCATGAATTAAATGTTAATGGCGAATTATATAAATGAATAGATTAGGCTAGAATCACTTCAACCCTGTGTTTTCCAAACTTTGCCACACACATATTGGCATCACCTGAGTATCTTTAAAAAATTTCTATGCCTGACCACCAACTCTGGACACTCAGATTTAATTGGTATAGCTTGCACCTGGGTCTCAGGAATTTTCACAGGCCCTATGATTAATCTTAACATCATTAAAAATGGAACAACCTTATATTATGTGCCTCCCAATGAGACGTAACAAAAAATAACATTGCCAAAACATGTAGCATTGGTTGCACACTCTGTGTTGCCAAAAAAAAAAAAAAAAAAAAAAAAAAAAAAAAAAAAAAAAGCACCCCAGGACAGTGTGGCATCTTTATATCCCAGCCTGCTTCCTATTTTACTATTCCAAGTGAGCTTGAGTATCATAGAACTAAAACTACTGTTTAAAAATATAGGTTAAAACATTTTCCTTTAAGTGGGCACAAAATCTATACTTTGATAAAATTAAGTTTTTCTAATCTCATTAGTTGTTGCTCACTTCTAAAATTTTATTGTAATAAAAGTCTCATTTAAATGGACACATCTGAATGACTTTTTTTTTATATTGATAAAAGTTCTTATTTTCTTTTAGAACAAATGATCTTTCTTTCTTTTTTCTTTTTTTGAGATGGAGTTTTGCTCTCATTGCCCAGGCTGGAGTGCAGTGGTGCAATCGTGGCTCACTGCAAACTCCACCTCCCAGGTTCAAGCAATTATCTTGCCTCAGCCTCCCGAGTAGCTGAGATTATAGGTGCCTACCACCACGCTCGGCTAATTTTTGTATTTTTGGTACAGACAGGATTGCACCATGTTGGCCAGACTGGTCTCAAACTCCTGATCTCAGGTGATCCACCCACCTCAGTCTCCCAAAGTGCTGAGATTACAAGCGTGAGCCACCGCGGCCAGTCTCGAATAAATGATCTTTCTCTGCCTACATCTTATCTCTCTTAAAACAGGTATTAATATTTTGGCTTCAACTATACTTAAATACAATTTGCATTAGAAAAAATTCACTTTGAACTTGTAGCAAAATTTATATATCTACCAAATGGTATCTATAAAAGGACCCCTATGAAAATTACATTTTATTATTATAAAATTAGATATTAACTACATATTTATTAAGAATTTATTATTAATTATTCAGTCTTCATCTTTTGAGATTTCATGTTTCCAAGTAAAACTCATGCTGATCTTTTGTTGCTGGCTTTTCTTTAATTTAAAAATAAACTTCTTGTGTTTTCTTTTTTTGGATAAGTTGTTGTATTAGTCCATTTTCACATTGCTATAAAGACACATCTGAGATTGGATTTATGGAGAAAAGAGGTTTAATTGACTCATAGTTTCACAGGCTGTACTGGAGGCATAAATGGGGAGGTCTCAGGAAATTTACAGTCATGATAGAAGGCAAAGGGGAAGCAGGCACAATCTTCACATGGCAGAGCAAGGGAGAGAGAGCAAAGGGGGAAGTGTCACACACTTTTAAGCAACCAGATCTTGTGAGGACTCACTTACTGTCATGAGAAGAGCAAGGGAGAAATCCACCCACATGATCCAATCACCTCCCACCAGGTCCCTTGTACAGTATTGATAATTACAATCCAACATGAGATGTGGGTTGGGACACAGAGTCAAACCATATTAGTTGTATATTGGTTTGAAAATTATTTCTATGCTTCCTTGGCTTTTTCTGTTTGACTCAACCTTTTATTAATTTCAATGGCTAAATTAAATGTCTTTTATAAAATGTTTGACTAGCTATTTATATTTAAAGTGATCATTTTTTATATATTTACACTAAATCAGAAAGGAAACACAAAAATAAACAATGCTGGTGAATGTGAATTGGGGTGTCAGTTATGTGGGCTGGGAAATACTTTTCTAATTTTCTGGTGTGGGTTATTTTAATTCATCTTGCTAATTACTGAATGAACTCTTTTAGTCATTCTCGTTCAGGAATATAGAATTTCTTTGAATATTTTCTGCCCTACTTGGTCTCTGGAGTTCTGAAATTCCCTAATCTATCCTCTATTGCTTCCAATTTTTCTTAAACATATTCCACGTCTTTGTGTCTTTGATTTGTTTGGGGGGATTACTAGATTTTTATCTTGTTTCTCCAACTCGATTCACTTGATTACACAATTCATTATTTCTTCTTATTTTAATTTCAACAGTCATATTTTTAATAAATACATTATTGTTTTTACAGTAGACTGTTTCCATTTAAGAGATGTGATATAAATGTAGGTCAAGAGCCCAGTTTATCAAACAATCCGTGTTCTAATACAGACTATAAGACATTTTAAATTTCCAAACTATAAAACTTAGTAAGTGATGGGCCTTGTGTAAAATAAGAATAGGAATGGTACCTAGATAAAATTTAATGAGGTTTTAATGAGAATTACATATAAAATATTTATAAATCACTTAGCAGCCAGCCCATAGTACCCCTTTAATTAATATTAATATGTTAATATTAATTATCTGTCTATTGTTACACTAATCACAAATTTGAAACAAGTTTCTTTTTTCCTTCTTGAATTATTTTTGTTTCCCAGTTCAGTTTATTTTGCTTCCTTTCATTTAGGTTTGTCCTTTTCTTTATGTGAAGATCCTTGTCTACTTACTGATTTCTATTTCAAAATGAAGGGCTGGGTTAATTATCTAGGTAGCTGCTATAACTTTCCTCTGCTTTGGTTTAGGTAAATTTATCCAACAGGCATATTCTGTAGAGGAGCACATCTGAGGGCTCTACATCGGTGCTTACTGCTGGTTAGGATTCAGTGTGTGTACATGTGCAGCAAGTTGAAAGGCTATGGTCCCCACCATTACCAATCCAAGAAGAGTTTTGTACTCATTGTATTTCACTCTTGGGTAAAGCTATCTTTGCTTTTATGTAGCTCTGAGTATGTGGGTCAAGACTCTAGAGCTACTTCAAGGTGAGCTTTGCAAATGATTCCTACTCTGCAACACCCATATTTGCATAACTCCCAGGGCAGATGTTTCATTTTGCTTTCATAGCAGTTCTTGGTTTCTAGGCTGAGGGTAAAAGCCACTGGACCTATCTGGTTGAGCTGTTCAAAATGAAGTTCCATTTAATGACTATGATTAGTAGTCGAAACCTTACTCAAGGATCTTAAGTTTATTGACTCTCAGCATGAAACTTCTTACAAGCCCTGTTGCTGTTAATTTCAGGACTGTAATATTCCTTCTGTTTCTCTCATATATTCCATTTGTTTTAGATATTCCAAGAGTTTTCATAATCCTTAGACTGCCTTGTGTTTTCTTTTTCTACCAACACCTTTATAGTTTTTGTCATTTATTTACATTTTTGAGTTATTTAAATTATCCTTTGAATGGAGAGGTGTCCTGAAATTATGCTGAATTTGACATAGGGATTGAAAGTTCTAATTAAAAATGTAGAATAGAAAAGTTTATTTCCCCTATAGCCTTTATGTTTCTTTACCTTTTTATTTTTAGCTCTGAAGGGAGTCAGAATATGTTACCCCAAAATATGCCATTTTGGTATATTGATTATTTTGAGCTGAAGGCAATTGAGAAAAGATAGATGCAGGAAAGAGTTTCTTCTCCCTTTTTACCAAAAAGTAGGGCATGACTTTCTTAGAAAGAAGTCCTTGTACCAAGGAGAGAATATTTGTTTTATCACTGGAGTTGGGGAGTTGGTGCCAAGATGAATCTGTACAAACAAATATACTAAAATAACCCTTATCTTCAATTAGTTTTCCTTATATATTTCCCAGTCACTTTTCCCCAATTTACTGTTCCCAGCGTAAATCTCTCCCTCTTTTTCTTTGTTTTCTCATGTCGCCACAACTTATCACTCTTTGTTAAAATGGTATATATGCTGTTTCAGGCATATCTACTTTTGGAATCTTCATTTTTTATCTATAGAGCCCTTCATATGCAAGTAAAGACATTAAATAAATGTGTACACTTCTTTCCTGTTATTTTGTCTTTTGTCAGTTTATTTCTCTTGCCCAGTCATAGAGCCTAAGAGGGTAAAGGAAAAGTCTTCCCTCTCCGACAGTCATACTTCGTCATACTTTTCATTGATTTCTTTAAGATCCCAAACCAAATCTATTCTCTTTAATCTCCTCTCCTGTTTCCTTTAAAAAATTGAGATGCACAGTCACATATGACTCAAATTCAATCCCATCCCACAGCCCAATTTATCTATGTTACTCTACTGTAATATTTTCTTTTCTTCTCAGAATTTGAGTGACCTTCCCTATGGAGGCTAGTTTCTGTTTTCAAGCTCTTGGTTCCATGTCCTTTCTTCTCAGGGAGCTTAAACCATTGCTTATCCATTCTCTTCTTTATCAACTTCATTGATCAAGTTTCTCCTAATCTAAGTCACTTCTTTCTATTCTTAAATCCTATTCTAAATAACTTCTTTTTGTTCTTAAATTCTAAGTAATTCTAAGTCTGTCTCTCTTCCTCTCCTCTACAGGGGAGGTGTAGGGAATTCCTCTTTCTCTCTGCCTCCCTCCCTTTTTAGAAGAGTTCTTTTGAGAGAGGCCCAGTAGTCATTCTTCAAGGTTCTTCACCTCTTATTAATTTTTTATCCAACTGTTAACTGTTTTCAAGCCCAGTCACTCATCCTGGTAAGGGAACATGAGCCAATAACTTTCATGATGTAAAATTAACGGCTGAACTCTGTATTTTCAGTTTTCTGAAACCCTTTCTCTTGGTTGCTTTATATATATAATATGTATATTTTTTCCCATTCTCCGCTGCAGTGCTGTCATTCTAGAACTACTTTTCAAATACTATGTTTTTAAGAAAAAGTTTTCTTTTTTCTTAGACCATCTTAATTATATTCTAAATTTTAACTAACAACCCTGTGCTTATTTTTATGCCAGATATTTATTTCTTGACCTTACCTCTATTTTGCCCTTTAGAAAAAATATATAACATTACCCAGTGCATATCAGTTGGATGTCTCACATGTAACCCACGCTCACATCATTATTCACTGTTCTCTCCTCCTTTAAATCACAAGTCTTAGTATTCTTCCTGTATTTTCCATCTCATTTAGTGATACCTCCATCTATATAATACCTAAGATAGGGATTGGCGAGCTAACCAGGCTACCCCTTGCTCTTACTAGTTACATCTAATTAAGTATCAAGTCTTACACTTTTCATCACTTGCATATGATGAAAAAAAAAAACTGTCCCATTTTGTTCCATTTGTATATATATATTGCTTTATATTGGATTCTTATTACCTATCCCTGAGTAACTGCAGAGTCCCATGTGATTCATGTATCAGTTTCTACCTCTTAAAATTTTACAATACACACAAATGAGTAAGTCTAAAACTTAAGTAAAACTTTAGTAAGTCTGATTGTATCATCTGTTAGCAAAAATCACTTAAGATCATCATGATCTGCTATTTCAGCTGCATCATCTGTTATTCCCTTCCTCTTCCCTCATACTTGGACTCTCTCTCTCTCTCTCTCTCTCTCTCACACACACACACACACACACAGACATTAGTGCATGCACTATGCTATTTCACACTTCTCTGCTTTTGTTCATGCTGTTTTCTTGCCCTGGAAGGGACTTCATTTCTAATTTGATGAGTCAGTATAATACATTTAGACTCAGCTGTTATATTACTTCCTCAAGGAAGAGTTTTCTAATTTTTAAAAAACTTAATCAGCTACATTTCTTCAATGCAAATCTCTCTCACCTAATTACCATAGTAAATTTAAATTACTTTTGCTTCCTCATTTTCCTATGACACTGTGAGTTTTCTTCTGGCAGGGATGATTTATCTTTCTTTCCTAGTGTCTAGAAATGCCTAGTTCAGAAGTGAAGTCAGTAAGAGTTCCTTGATGTGGGTTTACATTTTGAACTGAAAAACCATACTATAATATATTGCCTCAGGAAAGATGCATAATTAACATATTTTCAGGCTTAGATTTTCTTCTTAAAAAAAGATCTGATACCTGTAATAAACTTTACACTTATTAAGTTTTTTGATTACAGATATTTTAATGGTAGCATTTAATTTGTGTTGTGGGTAGTGATATGGTAATCAAATAAAATTGGAGCCTGCCAAACATTATTTATCAATCTATATATTTATTTCATCTACTTGCCAAAGATAAGATTAATAAATGTTTTCACATTTAAGCATTTGAAATAGAAAATTTAACATATGAACTATTAATCCTTTTGCTAGAAATCAATTGATTTGAGGCTTAACCTTTCACACAGATATTATTTCAGGAAGTATAGTTAATTTTTCTCTTACTTTATGTTCTGAAAAGTGCAAAATCTGGGGTTTTCTTTCCTTTTTGTTTTTCTATTTTTTGTTTTTAAATCAAGGATTTGTGTATTTCATAAATGACTGTTTCAACAAAGGTATTTTTTAAATCTCAAAACTGTGACATTCCCCATAAGGCCCAAATACTATAATTTTCCAATTGAAACATTATCTCTTGAAACCCATGAAGACATAAATCCCTCTCTTTATTTGCACTGTTCTATTTGCAGATTTCTACATAATCTGCAGTATGTTTTCCCAGGATGACCCTGTGACCTGATAGACATCAGAGAGTTTTAGACCATCGCCTTGCTAGATTGACATGTATATTAGGAGAAGAGATACTCGTTAGTCTGTAACTCTACAGTATATCACATTTCCATTTATCTTATGCGTCACTGTATTTTATTGATGCTTCCTGATCTGTTCAAATAAGTTATGCTCTCGTGCCAAAAAAGATTGCACTGTCTCTGTTTTTATTGGTTTACCATTTTCCCTAGGGAACTGACTAAGAGGCATACTTTTGAGATTGCTGTTAAGTGAAAGTTAATACTGGATCATGAGAGAAAATATTCAAAGTATAAAAAAAATTTAAAAAGTAAAGAAAAGCCTTTCTATTTTTATTTTCTACCTCTAGACATTTAATCTGACCAAGTTGCTACAAACTAAAAAGGAAATATGTTATATGACCCTTGTAAGTTTGCCCAAATCAGCAGACCCAAGTGAAAAGTCACATATATCCAGAGAGAGTTAGATCATCTGAAGGATAAATGTACTGAAATGTGATTATATGAAAGAAGACAAGATTTTGACTAAGGAAATATCTTCTAGAATACTAGTTCTCATATATTCTAGTCTATGGATCATTTTGGGGGCACCAAGGATCCTCAGTGTTGACTGAAAATGAATTTTTTTTCAGGTGGCGTGTCAACCTGGTTACTACATTTCTAAGTTTATAAGTCCAGTGACAGCAGAGTAATAACTGTGTCATGATTAGGGATTTGCCATCTTTAAAACACATCTTGTGACCATGATGCATTTATGATGAACTAGAAGGCTACCAGCCTTAGCAATAGGCAGACTTTAATTTGCCCTCTGGCTGGATCATTAATAGTTATGTGACAGCCTCTCTACTGTTTAACTACAGCAGGAAAAATCCCCACCTATTTCATAATGTTATTGACAATATTAGTATAAATATGGACAGTTCCTAGTTCATAGTAGGAAACAAATATGTGTCCTCCATGCACAATCCATCTTTTCTTTTTCTTCAAGACTTTGACTTATTCTGTTTGACATCTTTGGACTAGGACCTAAAAGAATTGCAGGGTATATTTCCATGTGTTTCATTGGTAGTCTTTGATTTTATTGAAATAATATCTCCCCTGCTGGTAATCATCTCAAGTGAGATCCATTTGTCCAACCATTCTGAAATTGGACTTAAAAAATTAGTTTATTACTCTATTATTAAGATAACAGAATGTTTAAAGGATAGCCAAATAATTACCTCATTAAAAATCACGAGAGCTTTAGCAGTACTTTTAAATCTCTACCTCTGATTAAATATAGAAAAGAGGAATAATGAAGAAGAAATCCAGTTTCTAGTCTTAGAGGTTAAAGCCCTATTCATTTTTGAAAATGGTAATCAAAAATTTTTTAAGTATAATCTAAAAGTGAATGATATTTTAATGGGAGAAAGCTAGAAAGAAATCCTCTTCTGTGACATAAAATCGTAATTTCCACATTAAATATTTTTATATTTTACTAACCTTTATTGAAATGAAATATATACATAATATATACATGTCATAAGTGTATAGTGCAATAAATTATTACTAAATGAACATATACATTCATTTATATTTAATGTATTAGAAATTAAATAGGAACTATTTTTAAATGTTTATTTAATATAATAACGAAATCATTATATGTTAACATAAATGTTTCATAAATATTTTATGGAAAATAACAATATTTTCCCAACCAAAAATAGCATTGTTAACAATTGGCATTGTTTGCATTTTTGCAAATCTCTTTAATATCTATAGTAATAGAAGAAATTTGAAATTTTTACATCAGCTCCTTAATTCAATCTGTTGCTGTATTTGGTTGAATACTTTAAGAAAGTTTAATCTTATGTAGTTGGAAGGAAAAGATTGTTTTAAATGTCATTTTCAGATAATTGTGGATAGTCTTCTGTGATACTGCAGAAAAGCTTTGACACTATAGGGAAACAATTGTTTTTTTTTTTTTTTTTTTTTTAAAACAGAGTCTCGCTCTGTTGCCAGGCTGGAGTGCAGTGGCACAATCTTGACTCACCGCAACCTCGGCCTCTGGGTTCAAGCAATTCTCCTGCCTCAACCTCCTCAATAGCTGGGACTACAGGCACGTGGCCACCACACCCAGCTAATTTTTGTATATTTAGTAGAGACGGGGTTTCACCATGTTGGCCAGGATGGTCTCGATCTCTTGACCTCATGATCCATCTACCTTGGCCTCCTAAAGTGCAGGGATTACAGGCGTGAGCCACCGCACCCGGCCAACAATGGTAATTTATTAAATATAAGTTAGAACTTATAACCAAAGCTGTACTAATGAACTTCCATATTCTGAACATTTGTGAGAGAATGAGAGTGAAAATGACGAATAATATCATACTATGATTTTGAAAATGGTTTTGACTTTGCAGACCACCTGTAAGGACCTCAGGACACACTGGGTTTCTTGAACCATCCTTCAAGAATCACTGTGCTGTATAATATTTTATTATATGAATATGCCTAAAATTATTGATCTATTCAATTATTAATGGACATGTACATTATTGAAAAGATTATCCTTTCCCCAGTTGTTCTTCAGTCTACTGTATGTGAGTCTGTTTCTGAATTCTATAATACTGTATTGTTTTAGCAATCTGACATTGTGCCATTCAACAAATATTATTACAGCTGTTTAATAACATTTTGTTATTCAGTAGGCTAAGTTCTCTAATTTTCTTCTTAAATATTCTCTATTTTTTGACTTTTTGCATTTCAATACAAATCTTTGAATCTAAAGTATCTCTGTAATGATTTGTTGTTTTCTCTGTGGAGTGAGTTAGGTGTTTTTTTTTTTTTTTTTTTTTTTTTTTTTTTTTTTTTTGAGTCAAAGGTTTAAAGGACTTTTAAAACATTTCCAGTTTCTGATTGTACTGGCTTATGGGAGTACAATTACTTATTCTATGGTATGAGCTTACTAAATTTACTTATTTAATAGTTTAATATAGAGTCTGTTTTCTCGTGCAAATTCATGTCATTTGGAATAATGACAATTGTATTTTTTCTTTTCCACTATTCCTTCACTTGACCACCCCTCTTTTTTTTTTTTTAACTGACTAGGAAAATTCTCTAGCGATGTTAAAATAAGAAGCAATGATGTCAGGTAGCATTGTCTCCTTCCTAACGTTCAAGAGTAAGTTTCTTCTATTTCACCATTAATCTTACATTTTCTACAGAACATTTGTAGGAAGTTCCTTTATATTTCTAGTGTACAAAGACCTTTATGTCATGAAAAGGATATTACCAAATTCTTTTTGAATACCTAAAATACGAGTTTTCTGTTATGTTCTTTTATTTTTATTTATTTATTTATTTATTTATTTATTTATTTATTTATTTATTTTTTGAGACGGAGTCTCACGCTGTTGCCCAGGCTGGAGTGCAGTGGCGCGATCTCGGCTCACTGCAAGCTCCGCCTCCCGGGTTCCCGCCATTCTCCTGCCTCAGCCTCCTGAGTAGCTGGGACTACAGGCGCCCGCCACCGCGCCCGGCTAATTTTTTGTATTTTTAGTAGAGACGGGGTTTCACTGTGGTCTCGATCTCCTAACCTTGTGATCCGCCCGCCTCGGCCTCCCAAAGTGCTGGGATTACAGGCTTGAGCCACCGCGCCCGGCCCTGTTATGTTCTTTTAATACGGTGACTTATATTGAAGGATTTTGAAATATTAAATAAACCTTATATTCCTGGGATAAACCCAGCCTAGTTGTGGTTTTACATCTCCTCTCAGCACCCACATACAATCAATGAATTGCTAATATTTCACTTATAATTTTAAAAATTTATATTCACGAACCTGGGAGGCGGAGCTTGCAGTGAGCCGAGATCGCGCCGCTGCACTCCAGCCTGGGCGACCGAGGAAGACTCGGTCTCAAAAAAAAAAAAAAAAATTATATTCATGAGAGTAATGGCTTGGAACTAGCCTTTCTTGTGTTATCCTTGTCAGGTTTTGGTATTAAAGCTACAATCTTAAACTAAGTTGGAAAACATTACTTTCACTTCTGTGTCAGTATGTGTAAATTGCAGTTTTCTTTGCTGGAGATTGAGGGGAGGATGAATCGCCTATTCAATTTCTGTAGTGATTAAAGACTATACATTTATCTATATTTTTTATTCATTTATATATGTATATAACAAAATGTCTACTTTTTAAGTGTAAAATGTTTTAAGTTCAAACTACTTTACATTCCCAACTTTACATTGCTTCAAGCTGTTTTCTAGCGTGAGATCAGTTTGTCCTATCACTCTGAAATTGGATTTGAAAAAAAATTGGTTTATTGCTCTACTTTATTATTAAGATAACAGAATGGTGAAAGGACAGCCGACTTTACCAATACTTTAAAATCTCTAACTCTGATTAAAAAATGGAAAAGGGGAGTAATGAAGAAGAAATAAAGTTTCTAATCTTTATTTAGATTAGAATAATCTAATCCTCTTTCAGGTCTGAATACCGAAATTTTCTTATTTATGTCCATTTAGGCTACTTTCACCTGTTTATGAACTTCATATAAGTGAAATCATATAGTATATATTCTTTTGTATTTACCTTCTCTCTCTCAATATGATGTTTTTGAGATGCATCCTCAGTGTTGCATAGTTTGTTCCTTGTTAGTCACTTAATATTATTCCGTTAAATGACTATATCACAATTTGTCTATTTTCTATTAATTGACATTTGAGTTGTTTCCATCTTATATACATAAATAAGATGGCTATGGCTGTCTTGCACAAGTCTTTGTATGAACATATGTTTTATTGGGTGAATACCCAGAAATGAATTATTTAGTCATGTGTCTATTTAACATATAGGAAACTGCCAGTTTTCCAAAGGTAGTGTAGCATTTACACTTCAACTCTAGCTGCTCTACATCCTCTCCACATTTAGCAATATCAGTCTTTTTGTTTGTTTAGCCTTTTATTGTGTGTAAAATGAAATCTCATTGCAATTTTAATTTGCATTGACTTGATGCTTGTAATGTTAGCACATTTTGATGAGCTTTTGGCCAACAAAAAAAATTTTTTATGCAGTGTCTATTCAAGTCTTTTAACCATTTTTAGTTGTGTTGCTTGTTTTTTCTATCACTGACTATTACGAGTATTTTTAGAGTATTCATAAAAGTCTTTTTTAAGGTATAAGTATTACAAACATTCTCTATTGATCTATAGCTTGTCTGTTTATCTAATGATAGCTTCTGCTTGACAGAAATTCATGATTTTCTGTTAAGGTCATATTTTGTATATTTTTCTATTGTTGAGGTTTTTGTTTTCTGCAAAAGTATTGCCTACATAAAAATTATAAAATTATTACCAATTTTTTAGCATAAGCTGCATGGATATAGATTTTGAGTTTAAAAGTGTTTTTCAGCATTTTGAAGATACGGTAATTCCCTTTTCCTGTGGTGTCGTTTATTATTGAGAAGTCACTGATTTGACTTTTTTCTGTTGACTTTTTTCCTTTCGTGCTAATATGTATTTTTTCCTGCTTGTCATAAAAGTTTCTCTTTATGTTTAGTTTTAAGCTAATGTAAATTTTGCCACTAAATGTGGTTTTCTTCGTATTTATCTTAGGTTCATGTAGTGCTTCTGGAATTTGTAATTTGTTATCTTTTGTCAGTTTTGGAAAATTCTTGGCTGTCATCTCTTCAAATATGGTTTTTTCTCAATTGTATACTTTCTTTCCATCTCTAAACTCAATTACATGTATGCTAGACTTTTAAAAACTCCTCTATATGTTTGCTTAATACTTTTTTGTGTAACTTCCACACTTTGCATCCTTTGTAGCTTTATCTAGTAGGATATATTCTCATCTCTAGGTTAACTAAGTCTCTCTTCAACTTTGTTTACATATTAATTTCTTAGTTTCAGTTATAGTATTATATTTGTGTGTGTGTTTGTTTTCAAGAGACCATGTCTTGCGCTGTCACCCAGGCTGAACTGCAGGAGCACCATTATAGCTCGTTGCAGCTTGGAACTCCTGAGCTCAAGCTGTCTTCCCAGTTATTGTATTTTCAATTTTCAGTTTTGTAATCTTTTTATGTTTTCTATTCTGCCATAACATTTTCTTATTTGGTAAAATTTATCAAATATGGCCTTTGGTCTTTCCAAAACCTGGTAAACTTCTATAATGCAGTGCTGTGAATCCTGTGATTTAGTACATCTGAGTCTCATCTGAAAATCTGTTGGATTTATTAGTATGTCTTCTTTAACAAAATCTCTTGATTCTACTAAAACATTTGCCTACTTAGTTTCTCACCTCCAACTTTCAGAATAAAAAATGGTTTTATGTATTTATTTACTTTTCAGGATAGAGTCTTGCTCTGCTGCCTAGGCTAGATTGTGGTGGCATGATCACAGCTGACTGCAAGCTTGAACTCCTGTGCTCAAGCCATCCTCTCACTTAAGCCTCCCAAGTAGCTGGGCCTACCAATGTGTGCCGCCACATCCAACTTATATATAATATAATATCTATAATAATATATATTATATATGTATAGTATATAAGTGATCTTGCTATATTACCCAGGCTAGTCTTGAACTCCTGGCCCCAAACAATCTTCCTGCCTGTGCCTCCCAAAGTGCTGGGATTACAGGTGTGAGGCACCACAGTTGGTCTAGATATAATCCTAAGGGCAGAGAAAAATACTGGTCAATTTGTTTTTCTTTTCTCTTCTTCTGTATTTGGCCCTGAAAATTCTAGCTGATGCTTTCAGAAAGCTATTTTAATTAAAAAATTAATATGAAACAACTTATGTACTTTTGTCCAAATTTCTTGTATAAATTTCTAATTTTTAAAAACTAAATATAATATAAACTGGAATAAATAAGTCAGAAAGAGAAGACTATACTTTTATTAATTGGAGAGACTAATACAAAGAAAGGCAATGTATTTGGTATTGTTTGGGATTTTTAAAGTTAATTTGCTTTCTGATAAATTTGCTAATGTATATAACATTATTCCAGATATTCATATTTTGATCAGTTCACTCCTGGAGACTGTGTTGCATATGAAAACCAAATATAAACTAAAGAAATATTTATGTTAAGTTGGATATTTGTATAGAAATCTAGATCAGTTTTCCAACAATAAATATGTGAAGCATGTATTTTAAGAATAGGTACATGGAGTTATTTCTATAGTAAAAACAAGAAGTCACTATTATTTGCTTATTATTTATATGTATTATTTATATATTATGGTTGTTTTAGAACATAGCGCCATAATTTTTTAAACACTTGTCCAATTGGGAAGTGAATTCTAGTCTTCTTTGGAATCTGTCTCAGGTTTGTGACTATTTCATATACAAGAATACGGGAAGTTACCTTATGTGACTTTCCAAATGAGGTAATGAAATGGTATGTGGGTTTTACCTTTTGCTGGAGCACTTGCTATTTAAAGAACTGAGTCATCATATAAGTCTGAATACCCCCAAAATTCCATGCTGTGAGAAAGTCCAGGCCAAATGGAGAAACTTTGTATAGCAGTTCTGCTCAACAATTCCAGATGAGTCTAGCCTTTGAGTCCTCCCAGCCCAGATACAAGATATATGAACAAAAAAGGGTTTGCATCATTTCAGGGTAGCCATTTAAGTTACTCCCAGATAGTCCAGTTTTTCCAGCTGAGATTGCAAAGATTGTGAAGCAGAGGCAAGCTGTCTCTACCATGCTGTCTTTAAAATCTTGACACAGAACCATGAGCAAGAGAAGATTGCTTGGTTTTTGTTTTGTTTTGTTTTTTTGCTTGTTTTTTGTTTTTGTCATTAAGGTTTTGGGGTTTGCTATACAAAAATAGAAAACTGGAAGATAATTTGGGAACAGGACAAAAATTTTAGGGGAGTTCCATTTAAAAACCTGTATCATGCTGTTTTGGGGACCAATTACATGGAAGTGGGCTGGTCCTTGAGGAGCCTATCCATAAAGCCTTAAAGTGAAGTGAAGAAAATGTTGCTGGAAGTTTGAGGAAAGGGGACTTTGGTCATGCAGTTGAAGAAAATTTTGTGTCACTGCATCTGTAGTAACATAAAAAAAATGAAATGTACTTAATGGAATCACTATTATGGGTAAGAATTCCAGTCACGATGTTGAAGGTAACACCTGACTTCTTTTGGCTTCTTATAATAAAATTTTAGAGTAGAGTGATAAACTAAAGAACAAACCATTCGTTTTCAAGTAGAATTTAGAGAAAATACACAGGGAACCCAGAACCATCTTTCCAGCCAGCAGAGGAATCTCAAAGTCCTCAAGACAAAGATCAGATCCAGAATGCTGTCAAGAAAACATGGCTTTGGGGTAAAAATGAAGCCAATGTTTGGGAGAAAAACTCTGTGTTAAGATCCCAAAATGAGTTAAAATATTTTTCTTATGTATGTTTCAGGAAGACATAAGACCTCCCAAGGATTTTAAGGATAAGTCTTGGAGATACTATTAAGTAGGGTTTCTAGGAATCTTAAGGGCTTTGTCCTACAGCAGTCCCACAGAGTAATGGGACTTAAGATAAATAGCGAAAGGCATAAGTGAAAGATATTTATAGATATGGCTTTTGCCTAATGAATTGAATTATACTGATGCTTAAAAAACTGACAGAGTTTTTAGTAGAATCCAGCCTAGATTGAAAGGGATGTGAATAATATAAAATAAAAAGGGGCCTTTATAGCCTCAAATGTCTATGGGCAGTAAACTAAAATGTGAACATGATACAAAAGGCAAGGTGGAGCCACATGCTGCAGATAATCATTTTCAGGGAGCAGGCCTGGGTCCTAATCAAATAATAGCAGGTAGATCTGGCTGGTTTACAGAATTCTTATGGACTAGAAGCAACTTTTTATGTACCTTCTTTTTTACTCTAGGAAAAAAATTGTCTGTTGAAGTAATCCCACTGTTGAATGTCAGATGTGGTAGTAGTAGGAAACAGATTGATCCAGATGAACTGTAATAAAAACAAATTGCATCTGAGGAGACTCAATTGTATTTGGATCTATTTAAATAATGAAATTATTTATCATGAACTTGATCTTACAAGTCATTTGAGGGTCTTGGAAGAGAGTAAGTTCATTTTGGTTGTGTGTTATGTGCATAAACAATTTATGATCAGAAGGCATACAAGTGTAGTTTTCAAAAGTGGTGGCAAATTCTTTGATATTTCTCCCATCAAGTAATCAGGTCTAGGTCTCTTTCACTTGAATCTGAGTGCTCTCTGACAATTTCACTGACAGAGTATACCAGAAGTAATATTATGTGACTTGCGTGGCCATTATAAAAGATCAGGCACCTTATTTCCTAGATAACTTGGTCTTGGATTTCTAAGTCATATGTAAGAAGTCTGAAGACATCATGTCTGAAAAGCCCAAGCCACATTGAGAGGTCACCTGTGGACACTTCGGTTGATAATCCCAGCTAAACCATTCTTAGTTTCATCTCAGCGCTAGAACCTGCGTAAAGAAACCTCCAGATAGTTTTAGCTATAAGCCAATGCTTTTGCAGAACCAAGCAATTCCCACTGTGGCCTATATGAATTCCTGATTTGAAAAATCCATGAGCAAAATAAAATGATAGCTCTTTTCCACCACTAAGTTTGGAATAGCTCGGAACATACCACTAGGTTGGAAATGGTTTATAGTCAGAATAGATTAAACTCTTAATGTTTATAGCTACATAGAACTATAAATCCCAAGCATATTTACAAATAGAACAAAATTAGGGAAATTCAAATGAAAACTAGTTTAATATATCATTTTTCTGAAAAATAATTAATTAATGGTCAAAACATGAGTTCCACATACTGGGTGATAAATTATACCAACAATATTATTTTTCTTTAATTACTATGCAATTGTTATTCATGAAACACAATGTCATTTTACTTCATTTAGCCATATTGGTTACATTTTATGTCTTCCTCTCCTTTACTCATTAAAAAAGAGATCACCATATTTTCATTTTCATGATACCAAATTAAAGCTTTTTAAACTGTAAATTATGACTGAAAAAAGTTTTTTCTTTTACACTTAGAGAAACAATTAAACATGACTTTAATAACAACATACATGGGATGGTGGTTTTCCAGCATATTAACAAATTCAGTATTGTAATTTTCATTGCTAACAGAGCACTAACAAGACTGTAAACACACATGCAAGCATAAGCACTGAAATTGTATTGTTGTAGCTTATAATTGGTCTTTCAAAAGACCCAGTATATACATGAATATGGTGACAGATTCAGTTGATAAACAGTAGTCTGCATATGCACTTTAACATCTAATTACACCACATGAATCTAAAAGCAAATATAGTAATCTATATTTTTGACATATCTAGATAGTACAAAACATAAAATAACTAAAATTGTTTTACAATGTATTATTTTTATTAAGATTAGGCAGCCTTTTATTAAATGTTTACTCTCTGCCTAGCTCTGTAGTAAGAACTTTGCATAAATTCATATTTGGTTCATGTGAAACTAAAGCTTAGGGAAATCAAGTAACTTGCCAAAGACAGAATTGTTATGTAAATACTAGAGCAGATTTGGAAGCAGGATGGTCATCTAGGCTTTCTGATTTTGAAATCAAATCTCGTTAGCAATTTAAAGATTAAATTTTCATTTCTAACCATTTGCTTTCATGTTCAGTATAAATTATTTGCATATAAAGAGAATACTACCTACGTTACTTCTGATTAACCTATAGGTATAATGTCAAGATTTTATGGTTTTCATCATAAAGCATTATAATTATGTATAATTTTCTGACACTTATTTGTCTTACAATTCTAGTAATTTTCATGTCAACAACTGATACAGATTTATGAATGAATAATTCTCGTTAATGTAGAAACAAAACAAGAATAGAGTGTCATGTACATTAACTTGATAATATATTTTTGAAATGTTATTTTTGTTTCTTGAAGTAAGAGATAGGATAAAGAGTTAGGAGTGGAGAATAAAATACAGTTAAATGAAGGCTCAAAAAGACTAGGCAAAATCTGTATTACAAGAATATAAGCTCCCGTGGCTTCCCTTTCAAGACAAGGAATACAAAAGAACATAATTATAATGAATATCCCAAGGTCACTGCTTGAAGCCTTACTGCCTTTTTAATTTATCCTATTTTCACCAAAGTTCAGTTTATACAAATGTAGATATAAATCAGTGACTAAGATTAGTCATAAAGTAAGAGTCCGCTGTTTACCAAGTTTCTACTCTTTGATTATCCTCTTGAGTCTTTATTTAGACCTCATTTATTTTAGGAACTACTTTATATTTTTTAGTTCATGGCTCCTGATACATTAAATTTTAAGTAATTCTTTGGGATGAGAATAATGGGAACTTTAGTTTTCCCCAGATTTCAATAAATTGTGCTAAAGATATATTAATGAATTTCAAGGACAAGTATTCTGATTTTACAGAACCATGTTTTTCATAGGCTAGATTGAGTTGTTATATGAAGTCTTAACATCCTTATGATTACTCAGTTTTACTGAATTAAGATCTTCTGATTTGATTGCTCAGTATTAGTCACTAAATACCAGATGTAGAGCCTAGTATTCCCATAAGTCAATGACATCATTTATGAAAGGAAATTATTGTTTACTACATTCATCGTCTTATACTTTTTGTACCATATATTTTAACAATAGCTTTCTAAATTTAGGTAAATTGTGTCACAAATCTACTTTTATTTGAAATTCCTAAAATTAAATTCTTTTCACTTTCACAGAGCATGAAACATTGATTTTCATTGTCGATGCAGCAGATTAAAGTAGCATTTATCTATATTCTGACTGCATTCTCTAACTATAAAGTAATATAAAGTATTGATTGGATTCTCTTGAATTTCTGATTTTTAAAAGGGTAAACATAGATTTATGAAAGTAACCTAAAGCTATATACATAGGTTCAAAAACCTTAGCATTCATCCCTTCTTAAGTGCATGTGAAATAGTGAAAGCAAACATTTTAAGAAAAATGTAATTCACAAGACAGTAACTTGATATTTATGAATCTCACTAGCCTGGCAATTTTTCAAGATATTTTCAAATAGATGAGCTACATTTAAAGACTTTAAACCAGTGGACAAAAAAATAAGTTTTCACATTAAGAATGGCAATAAGAGTGATTACTTGGGAAAATTCATGTTATTCATCTGAAAACTGATTTATAAGCCATATCAAGTAAGTAAATTCTATGGGCTAATTCTTGAACATTACTTCTTCTGATACTTGGAAAAATAATTGTAAATATTTAATTTTAAAATATAATTTTAGAAATTTATTTTATTTCCAAATAATGGTTAAAAACAATAAAAATTTTATGGTGATTATTTCCATATTCTGTTTACACTTTTCTCATATATTAAGTTGATAAACTAAATGTCAAGCTGTTTATGCAGGAGAAAGTGTCTTTCTTTACATGTTAGAAAACATTCTGAATAGTATTTTAAAAGAGGCAAAGTTATATTGAGACATTTAATTTAAATAAAACACAAAAACTACGCTTTTAAGCATAATGTAATGTAAAAATGCATACAAAAGCATAATATGTTTCAATTATCAACAAATGTAAAATGAATTTTATATATATATATATATATATATATATATATATATATATATTTTTTTTTTTTTTTTTTTTTTTTTGAGACGGAGTGTCGCTCTGTCACCCAGGCTGGAGTGCAGTGGCCGGATCTCAGCTCACTGCAAGCTCCGCCTCCCGGGTTCACGCCATTCTCCTGCCTCAGCCTCCCGAGTAGCTGGGACTACAGGCGCCTGCCACCTCGCCCGGCTAAGTTTTTGTATTTTTAGTAGAGACGGGGTTTCACCATGTTAGCCAGGATGGTCTCGATCTCCTGACCTCGTGATCCGCCCGTCTCGGCCTCCCAAAGTGCTGGGATTACAGGCTTGAGCCACCGCGCCCGGCATGAATTATATTTTATGATAATATAAAATGTTCCTACTGCAAATGCTTTATAACTTTAAAATGCAAACTACCTAGAAAAAAATGTAGAGCTGTAGAATTTTTAAAAATTAAATGTAGCATGAATTATGTAGCCCAAGTGGAATACAGAGATAGTCTCCTTTATTCTCCCATTAGAAACTCACATCATATATAGTATTTCAGATTGAGATGATAGTAAAGTATAATATTTGCTATTTATCGTTATAATTTACAAATTAAACAACATAATATTATTAGGGGAAAATTGGACAACCATGGCTTTTTCCTTTTCCAGATAACTTCTGCCAGCCAACAGCCAATTCCAATGGATCATTTAAACAGTCTATGACTACTTTACGTTCTTAGAACCCTGTCCAGCTCTGCAGTCTGGCAAAATACGTTATTTCCCCAGTGATATCAAACTGGGAGAACGACTGGAAAGGTTTTGCAACAGGGCCAAGATCTCACGGTATTCCTCTCTTTAACTGGGGTCTAGGAGAAACCCAGATTTCCCTCAACAGATAATCATTGGTAAGAACAATATCCTGTATAATGAGGCCAAAGTGACTATGTGGTAGGTGGTGAATACTTAACACGTTAATGTAGTTTGAAGAGTGGGTGAAGTGGTTTTTTAAAAGATGAACTTTAATTTACTGAAAATTCATTGGAATATCTATGACAGATAAAGTAATCAAAAGATATCTAACAAAAATTAATATTCTCAAGAAGAAAAAACTAAGAAAATATAGATGTAAATACTTTCCACAGAGAATGACATCTTAACTGAAATACTTGCAAGTTGGAAGACATAGGAGAAAAACAATTGTTCTTACATCAGTCTAATCACTAATGCAAAAATTAATATTCATTTTAGCATTTCTAGCTCCTTCTTACAGGGTCTGTATATTTAAAATAGCACATGTATATCACAGTGTTCAGTCTATGAAAGTATTATAGTCTGGCTGACAGAGATTTTACTCTTCCGGGGGAAAAATAATAATTTTACTGCTCAAAACAGTATTTGGACCTTTTTTACTCATTTAAATGTCTAAAACAGGAAATAAAATTTTAAAATATCTTCTTGTTTTCAAGAAGCTTCTCAGAAATCATAGAGTTAAACTAAAACGACAAATGTTAAGGATAATTTGGTTAAAGAAAACATTATATTTCATGAGTTAAAATATAACTCCCAGCTTCTTAAAACAGAAATCTATACTCTTGCCAAGATCATTTTATACTCTGTCACGTACACATTAGTTTGTTTTTGAAAAAATAAGAAAACCTTTTATGTTATTTTTATAAAGACATTTAAAATTCCTGTAATTTTTCAACCTGCCGATTGCAAGAAAATTTAGTAAAGCACACCTACATAATTTGCCTTTTGATAAGAAAATCTGAAATATCTGTTTGCAGTAACTATCAATGGCACGCCCGGAAGCTATGCTGTCATTCTGAATAGATCTGTTTGACTTATCACTTAAAAGTAAGGTAAGTTCCCTAGGATCAAACACATACAGATGTTTAAGACTTATGGTACAAATTAAAGGGGGAAAATGGTCTTAAAAGAGCCAACCTGTTTAAAATGCAAACTTGTCTTTTAAAATTTTTCTCCTGGAGATTCAGCTCTCACCGAAGTTTTGTCGACATTGGTAATCATTCTCTATGAGATTTGCCAACGTTCACTGTCTATCCCCAATGGAAAGAGAGAAAATGGATGTTTTCCATCTGCAGCAAAATAGAGTCAAAACAAATGCATTTAAATTGGAAACATTTGTGGCTAAAAGAGCTGTTCTCTATGAAAACATCTGGTTGCACTTTTAAGTCACTGCCAAATAAACGCATGCTGGAAAATCTATTTTATGCCACACATGGTCACCCATGTAGATGTAGCCTAAACCTGTTTTTGTTTGAGGTCAACACCCTATTTTAGGAAGAAAAGTACAGATTTGTGAGTGTGCACTGATTTTTTAACAATACCGCAGAAATGACCATGGAAGTTTGAACATGTCTACTTTCTTCCAGACGGAGAACAGAGTAGGACAGGCAGTGCTTTTGATAGTTCTCAGGTAGACAATGCAAAGATGGAAATAATGATGGTTGTGGGACCGATCAAGTAACTACTTACTTGTGAACAAAGACTGCTTGTGGTTTCTGGTTTCAGCTAGCTCTGGCTATTTTTTTTTTTTTTCTTGTTTACATAGACTCAGATAACTGAAATGACCTGAAGAGATGGTATTTCAGAATATTTGGGTGACTACATTTATTTGTTATGGTAAGTAACCCCCAAATACCAGTGGCTTAACACAACAGACGTTTCTTTTTCACTCAAGCCTATTGCAGATGTTAGTGTTTGATGGGTAGTTTTCAGCATTGTCATGTAGGGACCCAAGTTCATTAAACTGTGTGGCTCTCCCAGTAAGTAGGGCTCAAAGATCTCTGAAGATGATTCTGTGTCTGAACATCACAGAGAGTTAATAGGCTCGTTCTGGAGATTTTTAGGTGACAGGCCTGGAATTGTGTACAGCACTTCCATGTTCACTAACCACACATAAAGGACTCAGAAATGTCCTGTAACTGTGAATCAGGAAGAATAGGATATGGGTGTTGGTGAATGCAAAGTTACCTCTGCTACACAGAGAATTCTGAATACATAGCAAGTTCTTCAAATATGAAAATACCACACTTTGCATTTTGTTACCTATATAATGCAATTGTCAGATAAAGTCATAGTAACTGTTTTACAATTGTTACTGTCCTTTGTCTCTTCTTATCACAAAGGATATTAGCTGCCTAATAAAGTAACCCTCAGATATGTTTCTGGAAGTGTCTTACTGGCACTCATGAAGACACTTGCTATTGCTGTACTACCTCTTTTCTGCTAGGCAGCTTCTGGGTATCACCATCTCTACTCATTATTGTACCACTTCCAATGAAGCCTACCATCTCCCGGTGAATCATCTGCAAGGTACTGCTGTGTCTAAACAGAATATTTGAAGGGAAGACAGCATAGGCCCTTGGGATATCCAGTTTACACTAAGTACTGTTGCAAAATGTGGATGAGGCTGTTAGACGTGGCTCCAGGCATTGATGCTTGTCTCTCAGAAACCTTCCCCCTTGTCCTTCACCTTCTTCCTGTAGCCCTTCTCTATATATGTCTTTGAGTTGTCTTAGGCTATCATAAATGTCCGAGCATGTCTAGGCATGTCTAAAACCTTTACACTCAACCAAGCCTGCATATATATGGTTGTATTTAATCCTTGCAACAAATCTAAGAGGTAGATCTAAACTATTATTATTGCTTCTATTTCTCTAATGAGGAAACTTAACCTCTATGAAATTAAGCAGTTTGTTCAATCTAGCAAAATTCTAGATTGGTTCTCCAAATCTAAAATTCAGGCTCTTAAACATTGCACTATTTTGCTACCTTTATGTTTCAGACAAGGCCTTTTACATTATTTTCATTAAATATGCCTCAGTTTTACATATTTCTCCATTCCTTTTCTCCTCCCTAAAATGCCTGTCACTCATTTTTACTGAAATTGGTGATGTTTAACTTAAAACAATTCCAGGTTAGTGCTTTAACAGAACTCACTGAATCCTGGGTGGCAAATTTATGCACTAATAATAAATGAGACATCCCATATAGAATATAGGGATGCGGACTGTGTGCTCAAAGAAGTAGCTGCTGTTTAACTTGAGCCAATGGTTGTCATTTAGGATGCATACTATGTATTGCCAAAGCTTATGATTTTCCAAGGGAAGCTAGGAATTTGGATTTTTAAGTGAAAACTTCAGATTTTGATTATTATCATTTTGCTCAATTTTTTCTTGGGAGGAAAAGGGATTTCTAACCTTTAATACCCAAAAATGGTCCCTTTGACACCCAAATATTGTTGTTATTATTGTTGTTGTTGTTGTTATTGTTGAGACAGAGTTTCGCTTTTGTTGCCCAAGTTGGAGTGCAATGGCATGATCTCGACTCAATGCAACTTCTGCCCCCTGGGTTCAGGCGATTCTCCTGGCTCAGCCTCCTGAGTAGCTGGGATTGCAGGCATGTGCCACCACACCCAGCTAATTTTGTATTTTTTGTAGAGACATGTTTCGTTTCTCCATATTGGTCAGGCTGGTCCCGAACTCTCGACCTCAGGTGATCCGCCCACCTCGGCCTCCCAAAGTGCTGGGATTACAGGCCTGAGCCACCGTGCGTGGTTGACACTCAGTTATTTTTATAAGTAGGAAATAAAAAGGCTGCATTCTTCCCGTTTGGTTGTACTCTAAATTTCATAACCATTACACATTTAATAAGTCACTCACACTTTCCTTTATTCACTCATTCATTCATGTGATTCATATATTCACATATTATTCCATTATTAACTGAATTCCATATTGTATGCAAGACATACAATATGATGATGAAAATGAATGATTCCTACATTCAAGGTGCTCATAATTTGAGATAGGAAAGAAATACATCAACAGGCAATTAAAATGCTTTTGAAGGGAGTGCAGTGATAATGGAAGGAATAATTAACTCCATCTGGGGATGGTATTTAATGATAAGTGGGAGTTGCCACAGGAAAAAGACACAGAAAGTACAGTATACATAACCTAGGTGGTTTAGAACAACAGAAAGAAGTTGTGAAAAAGATCTAAAAGTTCTATACTGCTTGAGCAGAAGATGTTATTGGGAGTAGTGGAAAACCAAAATATAGAGATTTATGAGAATAAGCAATATCTTACAGAACACATTATATTGCTAAATATGAATATTGGTCATGATAACATCTATATTAGCATATTATTCATATGTATATGTTTGGCTATTTTCCTTAAATACATCTTGAAATGCATAGACACCATAATAATCATCCTCGTATACTGTAAGAGCTGTCATAGTGCAACCAATATACATGTATGCACTTCTTCATTAACATATTAGTAAATGGGTCTGATGGCTGCTTGCCTTAGAATGTCTGCACTAAAATTAATAGGTAATTGAACTCTTTTTAAAATCAGAATATAAATATAATGTCAACAATTAGCCTTGAAATCTTATATATATGATTGAAAACATCTTCAGTTTATATTGTTTTTAATAGTTTTATCAATATAACATAACATTTCTAAGCAGACTTATATTTCCAATAAGAGAAATTGTGTAATTTACCCTCCAAAATGGTCATTTTGAGAGTGAAAGAACACTTGGTAATTATGCCAGGATAGGGTGGATGGTCATCTTACCAATACTCACAGCAGTAATTGACAGAAAGTATGTTTCAGACATCTACAAGTTTCTCTAAATACTCACTAGAAAAATATGAAATTAGAAAATCACTAACACTAGTCATTCTGGGCTCATGCCTGTAATATTTAAAAGAAAGGGCAGATTTTTCTCACAAAAAAAGATAACTATATTTGGTATCAAGAAAATATCCACATATATAAAAAGCTATAGGATGGTGGGGAAACTTTTGGTAAAGTTTTAAGGAGAAGGAAAATAGAAATATACGGTAGGCTGTATGATATTAATGTAAATGGGTCAGCCATTTAAAAGGACGAGTTGAAAGGTGAGCTACAGGATATGATGAAGATTTGATCACAAAACTATGTCAGAGACAAGAAGTACTTGTGATGTGGAAATGTAATAATTCAGATAGCAATAAATATATATGAGTATGAATTATATTTTACTAAAATAAAAGCATTTATTATATATTTATTTTGTCTTAGAGGATTCTCAAGAAGGTAAAGGGAGTAGGGTGAGCTGCTATCTTGAATATGAATCTGCAAGAACAAGGATTAAGTAAAGTTAATGCCATTTGAAGAAAAGTGAGCATGCGATCTTAATATACATGATGGCCAAGGCAGAAAATATTGAGTTTGATCAAAGATACCTCCTGTGTATTATGGATTTCCCCATCTTCAAGGAAAAGGCTTCACTGGTTAAAATTCCCTTGACTAAAAAGAGAGGGAGTATTTTAAAACTATGCTTATGAAGATGATTTCCTTTTCAAGAAGGAAAAAGGCAAATGAGTTGTAAGATGTGGCTTCTTAGAATACTTTATAATGATAATGTTGAAAATGAAATTAAGAAATGATAATTTCCTGCTAATATCACACATAATGTGTGTGCTATGGGCCAGACACCATACTTAGCACAACCTAAATACCTATTTTACAAAAGAGAACAATGAGACTTAAATAAAGTCAACATTTATTCAAATAATATAATAAGCATTAAGAGATACATTTTAGGTTTTGTGACAATGTAGCTAGGATTCAAACCTAAGTATCTCTGAATATGATTATTAGTAGCCATTTTGTCTTTCTTATAGAAGTATCCCCAAACAAAAGAGTAGAAAATAAGGTGTCCATGCAATCTTACCCTGTTATCATATAAGTATAATGTATACCTCAAGAGGATTATATACTACTCTGAACCAATCAACTTTCATTTGCAAAACAACCAAGTACAGTTTGGTACATTGCATTTAAGAAATCTGCAGATATGCTTTGAAAAACATGCATATATTTTGGAGGGCATTTGAGATTATATCAGCTAAAAAAGAATTACAGGCTTAGTAATATTCAACCTAGAGAATAGAACAAATGAACAATTAAGTAAAACTGTGATATTCCTTTTCAAATTCATGAAACAATGAAAATAATTGCAATGAAGCTTTTTAAAGGTAGCTCCAAAGAGCAAGATTAAGATGATAAAGGGGAAGATAAAGAGACAATTTTCACTCACAATGCAGAGAAAGACAATGGAGTTTACAATTTTGAGTAGCTCTGAGACAAGGGTGTCATATGCTTGTTGTCTATGTCATATATATACACAAATACAAATATGTTTAAAATATAAAGATATATACTATAGTATAAAATATACAAATAAATAGGTTTATGTTTATATATAAGTAAATTATTTAAAAACCTGTGAGGAAATCGGTATCATCTTCATTTTAAAAATAAGACAAGTGAGGGGTTCCGAGAAGCTATAAGTAATAGAGCTGCTAAGAGGCTAGCAGTCTTCCTGTTCTGTTCCCCATCAAGCCATATATGTAAATTGAGTTCTCCAAGAATGGAGTGAAATGTCCAACATACCTTCTTATAGTCTTGATTTTTTAATGTGCGAATGAGAATGCTAGAAGTGACTGTTATAATTCTTTTTTCCATCTCCAGACAATACCACCTTGCCTCATGTTCTACTAGATTCATCACCCGTTAGACACCAAATTGACCAAGATTGTGTTCATATGTTCAGGCCTAATTTGTAAGAGTATTGATGAGTTATTTTGTTATCATAAACTTGGGAATTTGAGGGACGAGTATAATTAACTTTGATTCTTTAAAACTGCCTACTTCAATTTCAGCAAAATTTTGTTCAATTTTCATTTTGCGACAGATTGATTGGGAATTACCCATATACTGCTTGATAACTAAGAATCCAAGGCCTGACTACTTTTCCAAACTGCATAAATCATTAAACCTTGAAAAGAATATTTTAAGAAAGCAAAAAGAGAAAAAATATCATTTACCCTCAACTTTGCCCTTCATTCCTCATCTGCCAATGTAAACACTCTATTGGGGAAAAACAAAACCCAAAACAGTGCTTTTTAAGCTGGATACCTTTTTTTATCAGAGATAAATTAGTTAGCAATTTTTTGAAGTTTAGGTTCTTTGAAGTGTTTGGGGGGGCATTTTAGAATAAAAAGTTATTGAAACCCACTGACCAACCAAATAACAAGCAAATACCTGAATGGTCTTATAGCACTGCTAAAATACTATGGTCCTAAATAAATGTATCAACTAGGAGAAATAGAATGTTTCTTACTAAACTTTCTATATATGTTAGTTTGATATCTTATGTGAAAGAATTCATATAATGAATGGGAACTGATACCAGTAATAAGATTATATAATTCGGAAAGCATAAACTACCATTTTCTCCAAGGGTTACTTAAGCCTTTGGTTCAAAAGAGCTTGAGTTCTCCATGAAAGGTCTGTACTTTTTCAGGCCCACAACCAGTGACTCAGGATGAGTAATAGGGCCAGGAATCTCCTTTCCCTCCCCTTCTCTCCTCTGTTCTTTCCTGCTTCACCAGAAAATACAAATTAATTGACTGTTTTTAGCATGCCCTTCTGTTGCTTATCTTAGCTCTTGACATTCAAAGATGCTTTAAAAATCCATGGCGATCTTATAACTAGACTGTATTTTAGAAGGAGCAAATGAATAATCAATGAAAGGGAAAAATATTGTTTTATGACTTAATGTTAGACTGGATATATTATTTACTTATATTTCATTTGTATAATGTTAAATAGAGATGTTAATACTTGCACTACTTTGTATAAATGTACAAATTTATATATACACATGCACATATACAGTTCTGGTTTGGCTGCCCTGGCTTCTTTATGTTTCCTAATCTTAAAAGCCTGTAAAGGCACACTCATTTTTTCCTCAGTTAATGATATAAAAAAGACTGCATTGACATGGTTAGATTCCCAGGACTCTCAGTTCTTTAGGGATGGACTAAATGGCAGGTTTCGTCACTTACAAAAGTGTCTGACAGTTCTGAGACACACACACACACACACACACACACACACACACACGAGGGGTCTTCAGAAAGTTCATGGAAACTGTATATTATGACAAATCAATGCATGGATTTCAAAATATTTTTGCATCAAAATAATTACATGCTAATTTGCTATAATATATCTGAACAGGACCTAGCTGGAGGCACCCAAAAAGATAATACAGGTAATACATCAGTTTGAAAAGAGCCCTTATCAGAGCAGTGTGAATTCTACCAAAATTAAAGCAAAAACATCAAATATGTGGTGAGGTTTTAGTGTAAGAATTGTGAAATCATTGATGCTTTCCAAAAATGTATAGGGACAATGCCTCAAAGAAATCAGCAGTTTGCAAATGGATAACTCATTTTAAGAAGTGATGAGATGATACTGAAAATGAAGCCCAAAGAGGCAGACTGTCCACATCAATTCGTAAGAAAAAAAATTAATCTTGTCCATGACCTGGCTGAAGAGGACTGATGATTAATAGCACAAACAATAGCCAATACCATAGACATCTCAATTCGTTTACCACACATTTTGTGGAAAAATTAAAACCGAGCAAACCTTTCACTCGATAGGTGCTAAAACTGTTGTGCCTGGGTCTGTTGCAGACAAGAGCAGAGCTTTTAATGAACATTTTTAAAAAGTGGGATTAAGAAGCATTTCTTCAAAGAGTAGTGATAGGAGATAAAATATAGCTTTACCAGTGAACTGAAGACAAAGAACAATAAAAACAATGGCTACCAAGAAGTGGCAGTGGTCCAGTCAAAGCAAAAGCAGATAAGTCAACAGCAAAGGTCATGCAAGAATTTTTGGGGGATGCTCAAGGCATTTTTACTTATTGACTTCCTGGAGGGCCACAGAACAATAACATCTGCTTGTTATGAGGGTGTTTTGAGAAAGTTAGTTGAAGCTTCAGCAGAAAAATTCCCGGGAAAACTTCACCGGGGAGTCCTTCTTCACCACTACAATGCTCCTTCTCACACCTCTCTTCAAACAAGAGCAATTTTGTGAGAGTTTCGATAACAAACCATTAGTCATCCACCTTACAGTTCTGACTTGGCTCCTCTGACTTGTTTTTGTTTCCTATTCTTAAAAATCTGTAAAGGGCACTCATTTTTTCCTCAGTTAATAAATGTAAAAAAGACTGCATTGACATGGTTAAATTCCCAGGACCCTCAGTTCTTTATGGATGGACTAAATGGCTGGTATTATTGCTTACAAAAGTATCTGGAACTTGATGAAGCTGATGTTGACAAGTAAAGTTTATATTTTTATTTTTAGTATTTTAATTCTATTTTTGCATAAACTTTTTGAAGTTCCCTCATCTACATCTCACATACATACATACATACACACCTATTATATAAACATACAAATCTCTAAATCTGTCTGGTCCTGGTTAGAACTATGAAATCTGTTAGAGGCATTCCAAAATTTATTTCAATATCATAAATCAAATCCTTGCACTTTTCTCTGGACCAGTTTTTATTGGAGACTGAATTCAGAAAGAATGTGATGTAAAATCTTTACCATAGTTTGTCCCTTATGGTTACTGTTCCAAATAATGATTGAACCTGACATTCTTAGTTACTGAAAATGCCTCCTTGAAAAAAAAAAAGAAAGAAAGAAAACTACTACAACCCTTCCCTGAAACTTTCCCAAAAACTGTTGACATAGTAGTGAGTGTACACAGACAATAGATATTATACTTTAAACAATTGCATAATTTGTTAAAGGATGATAAATTCTGTGGAAGAAAACAAGATAGGGAAAAAGGAAAGGGAAAAAAGAAGAGTTCCTATTTAAATCAGATGATGCAGGTAAATTTCTTTTTTTTTTTTTTTTTTTTTTTTTTTTGAGACAGAGTCTCGCTCTGTCGCCCGGGCTGGAGTGCAGTGGCCGGATCTCAGCTCACTGCAAGCTCCGCCTCCCGGGTTCACGCCATTCTCCTGCCTCAGCCTCCCGAGTAGCTGGGACTACAGGCGCCCACCACCGCACCCGGCTAATTTTTTGTATTTTTTAGTAGAGACGGGGTTTCACCGTGTTAGCCAGGATGGTCTCGATCTCCTGACCTCGTGATCCGCCCGTCTCGGCCTCCCAAAGTGCTGGGATTACAGGCTTGAGCCACCGCGCCCGGCCGATGCAGGTAAATTTCAATGAGAAAATGATAATTGAGCAAAACTTTAAAGGAGTTGATGACCCAAGACATGTGAACATCTAACGTAAGAATTTTCCAGGAAGAGAGAATGGTCATTTCCAAGAGCGTGGGACAGCAGTGTGTCTGGTAGAACATATTTGACAAAGAGCTTGGGATTTTAGTATTAGATTCTAAGAGAATATACATGCTTAAGACTCAAAGGGAGTAAAACTCTCATGATAGAACTTAATCTAGAATATCATGATAGACAAAATCTTGTTTATTCATTCATTGATAAAACAAGCCTTTCCTTGACCTCAGCACTGGAAACACAAACACAAGCTAGACAAATAGGAAAAAATTCATGTAAACAGAGCATTACACTCCATAGAACAAATGCCATAGGAAAGTGCACAGAACACTTTGGGGTGATAGTAGAGGGAGGGAATGTCTAAGTATCCTGGGAATGTCATGAATGCCTTCACTAAGGAAGTGACTTTTGATCTGGTTCCTAAAGAATTTTTAAAGTTTCACAAGAAAGTAATGAGAGAGATGCATTTCTGGGCATAGAATCATATCTGTAATGCAAGTATGGAAGAGAATATGAAAAAGCATTGAATTCGCTGAATGTGTGGTACATTAGAAGGGAAAAGAAGAAATGAGTAAAGTGTAAAATACTGCATGCTAAGTGGTTTGGACTCTCTCTTCTGTAGGAAGGAAGTTTTAGTATAAAAATGACATAATCAGGTTTGTAAATTACAACTATTTGATGGCAGATATGGAGGATGGATTGCACCATGCCGGCAACCATCTCCAGTTACCAGCCATTCATAAGAGGTCCCTGTATATACACGTGTAAAGATGCTTTAATTCTTCAGGGAAAGCTTTATAACATTACGTAGGAATCTTATTGCTAGTGTTGATGGAGAACAGAACTCAGAATAGGATAGGTTACTTCCTAAAATATTCAAATCACAATCCCATGGGGGTGTTCAATATGAGGGTCTACAAAATTCCTTTCTAGACTTTGACTTATTTAATGAGGTATCCTAAGTAACTCTAAAGCAATATAAAATATTTGAGTGTTTCTCATATATCCTGTATTGTGCTAGTTCCTTTTATGCATTACCTCATATATTCATAACAGCTCTGAGGTAGTTATAACTTTCCACATATTATAAATGAAAAAGAGATTTCTAGGGGAAGTTAAACTATATGCATAGATAAAATAGCTTTTTTAAAAAAAATCTTGTACTTCTGATTGCAAGTGTGATGCTTTACCACTTCCCTGAAAATGTGTCAGACTTTGGAGTTGGTAGCATTCTGCCATTAAGGCATAGCACACGTCTGAAATGATTTCTCTTCTACAGGTTTTGACCTGGGACTGGTTTATGCATTCACAAAATACGTTTTTGTGACTAGAAAAATAATGAGTTACTTCTGGCAAGAAATATGAAGGGTCTGAGATTTTGCCTTACTTGCAAGCTGAGAGGTTGACTTCCCACAGGTTCATGTATACTGGTACAAGACATAAGACTTTGGGGTCAGATACACAGGACATTATTATTATTATTATTATTATTATTATTATTATTATTATTCACAGGAATTGCAGAAGCCAGAGTGCCAGCATTCACACTGGTTCCTTCAGTCCCAAATCCTAAAAAGTAAGGCAAAGAGGGCCAAGTGATGCTTGCACATGGCCATGGGTTGGGTTAGAGAAGAAGAATTTTGGGCTTAGGGAATGCCAATGTTTTATAAGGGACATTAAGTGTACCTGATCTTTACCCAGGAAGGAGAGCTTATCCCACCATTTCTACTTTACACACTTGAAATCCCATGGAATTCTCGAAATGTAAACATTTCCGAGAACTTGACCTGGGTAATCTAAGCTAAGTTCTATTCCACTGCCATATGGAAGATTATTTTATTTTATTATATGTTTAATAAGACTGTGTGGAATTTATTTTTATCAAAGTATAAAAGCTATCACTCTTTGGTAGTTTGTGATGCCACAGTTGAAGGATGAGTATGCTCCAGTGTATTTTTCTAGCACTGTGATTCCTTGAATCATATACACCCTTGTTTGTTCTAAGCAGTAGAGAGATGCTGTTGCCAAAATAATTTAACTTTTAAAGAACTATTATGGATGAATAATGCTCCAGGTCACCCTGAATTTCTTAAGGTCATGATGCAAAAATTTGTATTTTATCACCAAACTCAACTTTATTAAGTCAGTCAGTGGATAGACCAAGGAATTATTTCAACTTTTAGAGCCTATAACTTTAGATGAATTTTCAGACAAGCCATTGACACTACAACTAAAGATCAAGCAATTAACCGTAGCTCGTCTTTGGATAAATATGATTTAAAGCAAGCATTAGAAATCATGAAGACATTCAGAAAGTAAACTGAGTAATATTCATGAAGTATTGCAGAAACATTTACCACACTGTGAAAATAACTTTTCAGGATTCTAAGTTAACATAAATGGAGTTAAGAGGGAAAAAAAAAAAATCCCTGATTGTGAGAATGTTGGCACTGCCACTGTTTGAGAAACATAAGGTTTGCAGCCAGAAGAACTTAGTGAAGGTGACATTAACCAAAATTAAGAAAGTGGTTGTGCTTAAAAGGATGATGATGTCCCGGAGGAAGTGACATTGTCAAAAAACTTCACATTAAGGAAACTCAAAGATATTTTACAACACTGAAAGTGCAAATAATAAAATGTGGGAAGCTGATCCAAACCTAGAAAGGAATAGGATGATTTGCTAAGGCCCAGAAAAGATCCTTGCTCCATAGCGGACAGCAAGCACTGTTCGAACTGCTCTTGAAATATCCTTCTTAACAAAGAAAGAAAACATTTTAATTCTCATTTACCGTGTATCAGCTAAATATTTGTTTTACTATGTGTTTCACCTCTATCAATTTCTAAGCTATAATAAAAAATTTTAATGTTTTGACAAATTTTTTAAAAATACTGTAACCATTATGACTTTCCCTATGGATTATTAAGATTGATTTGCACAATTTCAGCTTACACAGGCATTTTTATAGTCCTGCAATACTGTATAAAGCAAGTACTTTATATGTATATATGATTATTTATGATATAAATATATATTTCACATGCCAGAGATTGTTTTACAAGTATAAAGTGTGTGAGTATCTTTATATGTTCCTGACAACATCTTGTTTTTTGTACTCATTACCTCTCACATAGAAAGTTATAAATCTATCATTCGCTCCTCCGTTTTCTCATCATCCATTTTCTCAACCCTCAGTGTCCTTCCATGTGAATCTTTCTGAAATGCATTTGTGGTCATGTTGCAACCTTTCTCAAAAACAAATAATGAAAACTGTCTGTGAATTTTATTAAACAAAAAATATTTTCCTGCTATCCTACTTTTCGTCATGCTACCTTCTCCACCAATGTCTCATTTCTCCCTTTTCATCTTCCATTTATTATATGAATATATACATTGATAAATGAATAAATTAGCAAGTATTTATTGGTGCAATATTTCATAAATATTAAATCAATTAGCATTTTCCAAAATGTGATTTTTATACACAAGACAGTGTGTTAAATGATTTATTTTGGTGCTAGAATGAAATATTAGAACTTCTATTTACATTTATTCTTTTAAAATCTCAAATACAAGAAAAAAACTAAGCTTTAATATTTACGTGTAGGTATTGGCATTCTTATGGAGTTCTCATGTCAAATATTTACAAGTAGAAGGCAGGGTGAGAGTTTTGCACAGACAAGGAAATTATCCCACGCTTGTTCATGTTCAGTGTATTGCAATCAATTAGACTTCATAGAAATGCAGTTGAACTGGATTTATGCATTATATAATATTGTTTAAACTAAATCTCTCTTCACTAAATAAAAAATTTAAATTCAATTAGGCCAGAATGAGGATAAAAAAGGTTTGTGCGGAGGGAGTTGGGGTAAATAAATCATACTGGGCATGCTTACCTCTAGGGTTAGGAGCTAAAAGTTGATCTACCCAGAAGTCGGCCAAACAACATTCAAAATTATTCAGAAGAAATCATTGCAGTAAATATTTACATGCACTATTGTTAATAATGAATTTTAATGTTAGTGTACATTTTCCCTGGAGATTTTCGCTCATGGTAGCACAAATATATCACAGGTGGCAAAATGTTAAAATTTAGCACCCAGAACATGAAGTCAAAATTATACAATATTTTAGCAATGTTATAAATTCTGTGTACATTTTGAACCTGACAAAATTTTACTAATTCAGCAATAAATAAATAGCAAAAGACAGAAGTTCACATTTGACTGAGGTAATAAGTTTTCTTCCTACAGTGGAAATTGGCTAAAAGAGATGATGTGGAATAAAAGACAAAGTAAAATGTATTGCTCACTATCACAGTTTTGTAAGATGTAGAGAAATGTTAGAAAACTGATTAGAATTAATCATTTAGAGTGAAAAATTTGCTCTATAGTTGAATGAAAGTTCAGGTTTTTAAACATAGCTTATGATATCTGCAATATTATATTTTAATAATGAAAAAGTATCACTTTCTTTGAACTACTAAAGGAAACATTCGCTAAGCAAAACATGGTCTCATCCAAAAGTGACTACTGGAAAGAAAATAGAATTTATAATTCATGGGGAAAAACTGAAGGGTAATTTTTATATAATGGTGGTTTGACCAGAATTAAAGCAAGCAAACAAAGAGTTTAAGAATTACTTTATAGAAATAGCATCATGTATGAAATACATTCATTTGCAATATTCATAAGAAAGTTTATTACAGAAAAGATGTGAAAATTTAAGCCAGAAGCGGAAAGCAGTCATTAAACACAGATCGCGCTCTAGTCTTACAACGGCACAGTCAGATGGTGCAGAGCCGGACGGGAACGACGTCGGACGCGCCCATTCTTGGAAAAATGTCTCTTCAAAGAGAAGCCTCCCAGACCTCTACCTGGGTCGTTGCTAGCTGGTGAAGCTCGTCGGTGTCCCGGGCACCAGAGAGGAGGCCTGCGGAGGAGGTGAATCGAAGAGTTCCTGAGGGCCATAGGGATGGCCGAGGTGGCAGCTGGAGAGGCCCCTGTAGACTCCGGGAGGCGGTGGCTGCTGGTCACCGGGAACCGCCGCAGTGTTTTGCTTTGAAGAACCACTTTGTCGGCGCGGTGCTGGGTAGAGTGCGGTGGCGTCAAAAATAAAGAATATACAAAGTACAACAAACACCGCAATCTAAACAATGCAAGAACAACCAGAATCATTACTCAAAAATTTTAGCAGCAAGATAATGCAAACAAAAGCAAAAGCGGCGATAGATAATTTTATTAAAAAGCCAGAAGAAAATTACAGTTCAGAATGCAGACTTGATTTACCACCATTGAAGAAAAACTTAGTCGGGGAAGTATTGGACATGCCGGCACTATGAAGAGACCAGACTGATTCGACTGATTCTTGAAACAATGGTGTTTAAAGATGTAGAATTCAATGTTTTATACTTTCCTTAATAAAATGAGAATTATTTTTACTTGGGAAACAAAACAAAACCCAGATCCCTAAGAATCATAAAGTTATATAAAGAGATAAAGCACAATAATGAAAATATTTTGTACCCTACATATTTATTTGTGATCCCTTGGCATCGTGTTTATAGAATTGTCAAATTTAAGGATGAGCTTCATATTTTTCCGTTAGAAAAGGACAACTTTTCCAACTTTGTTAATTTATTATTAAACAAATACAATTTAATAATACGATAAAGACTATGAAATTTATTTAAAATATTTTATACAAAATTTTATAATATACAATTGTATTTATAAATACAATTCTTCATGAAAGACAATAATGAGTACTTTATCAGTCCCACAAAGATAATTCTGGCATTTACCGATGAATAAGGAAGCAATTGTCATCTGAAAGAAACTCAGTATGGAGAGGCTTATTTGAAAATGTTTCCATCATTCTAGACTTCAAACCACTACAGTTGTGTCACCTCCACAAACACTTATCTGCCTACATGTACCGGAAAACAGAATTTTCTAATCAGCGTAAAAATCTTCCACATAAAAAATGTCAGTAGGTTTTAAACTAGTAAAAATGTAAAATGAAATACTACCCAATTGATTTGAAATAAAATCGGATTGACATCAAGGATGAAGAATATTTTACAAATGGCTCTATTCAATACTTTTTAGTGTTGGTAGATAAAACCAAAAAAATGAGTTTATGATTTATTAAGTATAAAATGATGCGTTTCTATTTAGTTATATTTGTGAGGGATGTTAGGGATCCTTTGTATCTTTAAGAGCCACTGAGTATGAACATAAACTGAAATTTGGTCTTTGCTATGAACATGTAATCTCATATAATGTAAAATCATGTTTTCAACAAGAATAAAGCATATTAATTTTTTCCACTCCAAGTATTATGACATAAATATTAAGTACTTTATTATACAAATATGTTTATGTTTATTATTTAACATTTATTGTATAATTAATTCATAAAATGAGTTTTAAAACTTTGATTTATCTTTGTCATCTCATGAAAATTAATAATAAGTACTATAAAATGTTATTTGTAACATTTTAGAAACAGAAAAACATTTACTGTGGTATATTTATATCATTTGCAATATAATATGATGTGATAGGTATAACATAATATAATACAGTATTTTCCACATTTATATCATTCTTTTGCATTCTAGTTTTTATGTGTATTTCATGAGCATATAAAATATACCGTGCTGTGGTGCATTTAAATAATTTATGAATATAGAAATGCACATATATTGAGAGAAACACGCTGAAAACTATTTTTCCAATACGATGCTGTTACCAAGACTTTGGTGCTTCAAAGCCTCAAAGCCTCATTTTTTAAAAGCCACCACTTCTTTGAAGGTTTCTCTCTTTCGTCCTCTTTTGAAAGTGTTTCCTTCCTTTTCTGAACTTTCGTGTTATTTTACTGAAACATGCTACCCACTCTGTTGTGGCATAGCCATTTTTATCCAGCCATTATCTTTGCTAGGTTACAAATGACCTAAGAGTGGGTCTTGTTTAACTTTGGAGTTACTCAGCCAACAGTAGAATGGTGAGTATACAACTAGTTGCACTCAGAAATAATACTAAATCATCTCAGGGTTTGCAAATATGTATGCGGTCATATTAAAAATAATTCTTTATTCTACTTGCAGAACAGCTTCTATTAGGTAAACAGGGTTTAAAAATTAAATCACCTGAACTTCTTGCCAAAAATTCTCCATAGGTTACTCCACGTCAACTCTAAAGACTTATGTTTTAAATTGTTGCTATGTAATGATCCTAGCCTTGCTGACAATCTTCTTACCAGGTACAAACGGGAAACAGAAACAGAAGCTGAAATATGACCTATGTGCATAATCACTCAATTAAATAGAATAAAACTATTGGCTTCAATATTGAGTAACAATGTATTGACTTGTTGGCTTAATTTGTGTAAAGATTGAATTTGTATAAATAGCCAAAGCCATGCCCTTGTTTGTAGACGTTGCTAAGGGCAAATGGGGAGCTGGTCTAAATATGAACATCTTCAAGACTTTGTTAGTATGCACAGGTTTATGTAAATTTGATATTTGCTTTTAAGGAAACTAATTGTTAATTATGGAATTTGAATCCCTGCTTGAGATCCTTTTAATTCATTCAATATTTCTTTCTCATTTTCATTCTTGTTGTTTGCGTGTGTGTGTATGTGTGTGTGTGTGAGACAGAGAGAGAGAAAGTGATATTAAATAACGAACAAAAAAACTCAATTCTTAATATTGGATTATTTTAGACAGGATTCTACTTTTGGTAATTTTTTTTTCCGTAAGAGTCTTCTTTTTGTAGAGTAATTTGCTATGTAAAAATATTTATTTTATAACAAAAAGTCATATAAAATACTATTTATCAGTTTATTAATATTTTTCACATTTATGTTATTGTTTTAGACATTTCTTATATATATTATTTCCTTTTATTCATCTTACATATTCTGGGAATGAGTTTCAGAATATGCCTATTTTCTGTTTTCCACTATTGAGGTGCGGCATGATGTAATTTACAATGACTCACACCTAAACCAAAAACAGACCTTTTCTTTCTAAAAAAGAAAAGCAATGACAAGAATTAAGCAAATTAAAGAAGAAAGGTCTTTTCCTTGATTTTTTCAGTTAGCACTTTAAATTGTAACACAACAAACTTCATATTTAAAAATATAGCTTATGTGAGCATGCGAAATGATTTCACTGAAATGGTCAATAAACTGAAGGGAGAAATTAGCAAAGTTTTCTTTTGAAATAATTCATATTGAACAAAAGAATAAACTCAAGATATATTAAAGCTGGGATCTAAACTTGTACTTTCCTGCAAGTTTGTTCTATACAGTTCATCACTGAAAAACAATATTGATATGTTAAAGAAAAAAACTTACTCAGTTTTAGATGAAACTTTTTACTCTGATTTCAGCTTGAAATGTATCAAGACAAATGGAAATATTGATAAAATATTGATTATTGATAAAATTGTTCACTTTTATATTTTTTCTTGGTATTAAGAAGTCTTTCTGTGTTATCTCTTCAGTGTTTTCACACATGAAAACAGAAATTCAGATTTTAATTAACCCAGTGAATTTGCCTGAAAATATGCTTCCTGGAACACAGCTAAGTCGTGCTTATGATAAAGATGTGGCTGGAAAGGGAGATGTCTGCCGTTTTCTGAATAAAACAAAAGATTTTGTCATCGATGCAAGTAAGTAACCGTGACATTTATATTTTTATCTGCTTTATAGTTATTACTTTTTAATTTTATTTTTAAAATTGACAGATAATAATTGTACATATTTATGGGGTACATAATGTTTCCACACATATAATGTGTAGTGATCAGATCAGAATAATTAGCATATCTATCATCTCACACCTTTATCACTTCTTTGTGTCTGGAATATTCAATATCCTCCTTCTAGCTATTTGAAAGTATATATTATTGTTAACTATAGTCATACTACAGTGCTTAGTACCAGTGCTTAACACCAGAACTTATTCCTTCTACCTAGCTGCAATTTTGTAGCTTTTAACAAGTCTCTCCCTATTCTTCCTTCCCTTCCTCCTATCTCTGCCTGTCTCTAGTATCCTCTGTTCTACTTATTACTTCCATGAGATCACTATTTTTTAGCTTCCACATATGAGTGAGAACACATTTAAGGTTTAGACTGTAAAGAAAATTATTTTGTTGAACCCAAGTGGTACATTAGATTTCTTGGTCAAAATTTGCTGCAGATAGTCACATAAATTCAACACAATTTCTAAGAGCGCTTCCCATTCCCACTTTGCCCCATATTTGTGATATTACAACATTGTCACAAGTGTTGTTTCCTGAAAACATAAAATTTTTTTCATAAAAATGACATGAGAGTCATCTCATTCTTTTTAGGAAAAAAGATATTCTTTGAAAAATAGGAAAGAGGATGTATCCATTATCTATCTATACATCTATCTCTACATCTATCTATGTATGTAATGCATGTATACACACTTTATTAAACTGGCATTCTAAGATATATGCAAGGCCAGCACTTTATAAAACTTCCCATTATTCCATAAGCAGTTATTATGAAACGCAGTGATTATGTTAGTCAGTCAAGCAAATGCATTATCTATATGATTTTCTTATGTCCTCTCTTATACTTGTTTTCAAGTACATGCTTGAAATACATGATAATAATATTAGAATAGGAAGAGATAATTTTGCTTTATAACAGTAACTTTTCAAACATTAGACTTTATATGAAAATAAAGGGATACTACCAAAAAAGGTCATCTGTGGGTTAGCATAGCTCTTTTATTTATTTTAAAACAATCCCTGTGCAAACTTAATTTTCTAGTGCATTTAAACAATGAAAGCTAAACATTAACCTTGGCTTAAATAAATAAAGTGAACTAAAAACTAAAAATTAACCTTGGTTTAAATAATAAAGTAAATCACCTTGTCTCCTAGGTCTCATACCATTAGAAAAATTTCAATTTCCTGACCTAGTTCTACCCTATCACTGAATTTCAAAAATTATTTTAAGCATCATCACATTTCAAAGTTATTTCTTAACAGTCCTAAATTCAAGATCTGAAAAGTTTGGCCAAAAATTGTTCCTTTAAGGCGAAAAAGATAATAAAATGAAGACAGATATGTTTGTACCAATTTCAAGAAAAATAATTAATACTTATTTTTTGTTTGAAAATGTTTTAGTTTTGGTACAGTGAAGACAAACATCATAAATAATATCATTTATTAAGTTTTACATACATGTGGCTTAAAAACGAGATCAGTATCACTAAATAAAATCATGATACGGTAGCTCTGTTTACCTTGCATTGTTTATCATCCTTGGCTCATAATCTAATTATTTGAAATTACATTAAAAATTAACTAATTAAATGCTAAGATTGTGTCCCTTTTTAAAAGAACCCCTAGCCAAAATACTATAGCCAATTTTAGGTTGACTTTGCCTGTTTTCTTCCAAAGTGCTTGTGGGGAATTGCAGTGCCCACGGTAGTGAGGGATCACACTTTAGGATGGATAGTTGCATCAACTGAGTTTGATCTGTGAACATAGCGAAAGATGGTGAAGTTCTACGTTAGTTTTCTCCAAAACAAATCCTGGTTTGCTGACTACCAACCCTGATATTGTCAGTGCTTGATAACTGACCGCGGACTGGAATTTTTCCCAAGAAGAAGTATAATACTTCTTCTTGGGAAGTATTAATTAGTCCACGAAGGCAGAAAATACATTTCTGCCTGTCCACGAAAGCAGAAAATACATTGTACTCCTCAAATACATTGTACTCCTCACATCATCCTGTGCCTAACCAGGTGGCTGGATGGTAGACTCTCAGTAGGTTCAATGAAAAAGTGGGACAGTGTCTCGCATTTAAAACAAAAAACAAACAAAAAAGTATTTGTTTTCACAATTAAGAATCCAACCAATGCTAAATTGCAAACGCAAATGATGTTTCTGATGTCCTCTGACATAAGATCAACCTATTTTCTTACTGCGATGTTTTTTTCTCAGTGTATGATTTCTACAGTTATATACAATTTTAATTAGATGTTAATTCTGAAATGAGATATAAGGTAGCATAACCGTTTTATGTACATTTCAGATATTTGTAAAAATGTGTGTGTGTTTATTTGTGAGGCATTCTCAGAAAATGTCAAAATATTGCTGGACGTGATTTTTATAAATTTAACAAAATGGTTTTTAAAACAAAAAGAATTTTATGTCTTACTCACCACCCAGTGTCACCTCACCGGAATGATTTACCAGTGGCTGAACACAACTCCACACACATAGAACAAGCTCACTCTTTTCCACAGAAGTCAATTCCAACTTCTGTTGATTCACCTGCTCCTTTTTCTCTGTCTACAGGACTGTGCTTGAAACCCCAAATTTTGAATAAAATCTGAACAACTGTTTCCCTCTGACTAGGATCAGATACTGGAAACCTTCCTTTAGTAGGAGAGTTGCCGATTTCCGGTAGTTAGACTGCAATAAGGCCCATCATCTCAAACGGCTGGTTTGCCTGCCATTCTGACCCAGGGCATGTTTTTTCCTATTTGTCCTCTGCTAGAAGTGATACTACAAACCTTGGCCTGACTCCCAGATGAATCTCCCATCCTTTTTACATAACACTTACCTAATAGTATAGAAATATCTGAATCTGATTATATGGAAAATATGTGCCCCTTAAACTAATGTCTCAAGCTTCTTGCGTTCTCATGCCTTTCAGTGGTGTCCTGTGAAATGGTCATGACTTTTATATGGTAAATAAATAGACAAATAAAATCCCCTACTTTCTCAACCTATTTTGTGACATTTCCCTACCTCTTGGCTTTAACTGAAATTTGCTGTCCTATGGGATGACCACAGCATGCCTCAAACTGATGTTACTCATTCTCCCACACATCTCATATCTCTGGGTCAGGAAGTGGGGAGACGGCATTCTTTTCACTCCACAAAGCTGATTCCTGACCATTACCCTGATCCTCTTTGGAAACTCCCTTGCTCAACTGAATCTCAGTATATCTGGCTCCTTACCAAACCGTACTAATCAGTCTCCGTTGAGTCCTGGCGACTTGAATATATCACTCACAGTGTTTCTCCCTGTCTCAGATCTGGCCACCATCTTTTAGGCTACTTTGATATTCACAGTTTGGCCTCTCCAGCTCTCCAAATTCTCAGGCCCTTTACTTTATTTGGTGTAAATCTCTCTACTTAAATCTCAGTGACTTGAAAATTTACTTCCATCCATGCACTGCCATGGCTGCAGTCAGAACTTCATCAGCACCCAGAACAATATTACTTTGTATTTTTATTCAGTTATCCTTACTATGCATTTTATCATCTCTACATTTTAATTGTAGTCAAGGGATAGACGCTTCATCTCTGAAGTCAACAATACATTGATTTATTCTTTTGCTCTCTATCATCACCACTTCTCTTTACTTCTGTATCTGGCAGTATGATCCGTCTTTCAACCCTTCCTGGACAATATCTTCAAATAATTTGTCCTGTACTTCTTCTGTAAACTTTACCCATGAAAACTCCAATTCGAGACCCAATTATTGATGTGCCTAAGCTTATGGATATTGTTGGGAAAAAATCACATGAGCCAGCTTGTTCACTCTAGATTTTGCTTGGCCCTAAATGCTTTTTGGTAGTTCTTCAAAATTTCTCTAGTTAGATCTCTCTTTAATTTGCCAAGTTGGTTATATTAGAATTTCTCCAGTCTCATCTCAAATCTCTTATTCACCTAAAACCTTTTCTCTTGGCAGATAAAATCAACTAACAAATTTGAGGAAAATTATAAACAATCAAGAGGGAAATTCCTTAGGCTATTTCCTATATATAGTTAGTTCTTTGCAATGATTTCCTTCCTTTTGCTCTTCTGCTGCAAAAGATTCATGCCTTCCTTTGTCTACTTTCATTCCTTTCAGTTTGGTTGAGTTCCATATCCCCACTCCTCATATTTCTTTCTATACTGATTATCCCCTTTTCCTATATTTTATGTTCTTCTCTACTGATTATTTTCAATAACTTTCAACTAATCTTATAAGTCTTCCCTATCTTAATAAAATTCACTCTTGCCCTCTGTCTCTTTTCTTTTACTGGCTTATTTTTGACATTTTATAGAATATCTGGCATTTCATCTAACTGGTTAAATATTTTTAGAGTTCTCTACATTTTCCTTACTCCTACACTTTCCATTTATTTTTGAACAAAGCCGTGACAGGTCACTTCAACAAGACATGCCACCATACATAGCAATATTTTTATTGTTAAAAACAATGCCATATTTAAGTCTTCGTCTTATATGTAACCTCTCTTTAAAATTTAGAGGTGAAAACCACTCCTTAGGTTTTGAAACATGCTCATTTTGTTATTCTTATGGCACTATACTCTGCTAGTTTTCCCCTTATATCTCTTCGTCCTTCCCCTCCTCTTCTTCCTCTTAAATTTTTCCTCCATTTATTCTGTACATGTTTGTGTTATTCAGGTCTACTTAGGTTTTCTTCTCTCCATATTCTACACAGTTCACCTTACATTTATCCCTTGACTACAAACCCATCTATGTATCCCTTAACTACAATTAAATATATATTCTGATTATCTGAATTTTATATATATACACACACACACACACACACACACACACACAAAGCTCAAACACTATGATTTAACTTCAGACCAATATATCTACTTTACAGAAATATTCTCAAATATTTTAAATTGAATTTTTCAATTCTGCACAGATTATTTTCTCCAAAAACCTGCTTCTAATATAACCTCTGTGTGAATTATGTAAAACAACTCTCTCCAGAGCAGATGCAGTCAAACACTAAGGCATGTAGTCCTCAGCTACTCTCGCCCCCAATCATCATCTACTATTTTGCAGGACATCATAAACACCATTATGTATGGTAGCCTTGCTGCCATCTACCCTTCAGAAAACTTTGTGACAGGCATGCCTTACTGACTCCTTCTATCACACCTTCTGCTTCCAGTCATTCACCGAATTCTATAGATTTTAAATCCTTGGTATGTTTATCGCATGTCTATGATTACTATCTCATGTCACATCCTTATAAGCTCTTGTCTTAGTGTATTTTGTGTTGCTGTGAAGGAACTCCTGAGGTTAGGTTATTCGTAAAGAAAAGAGGTTAGTTTGGCTCATACTTATGGAGGCTGTGCAAGAGGTATGACACCAGCATCTGCTTGGTATCTGCTGAGGGCTTTTATGCTGCATCACATCATGGCAGAGAAAGTCAAAGGGGAGGCAGGCATGTGTGAAGACGAACAAAATCTGAGTTGCATCCTGGCTTTATAACAACCCACCCTCTGGAAACTAATCCATTCCTTCATAACTAATCCAGTCTCATGAAAAGGAGAGCTCACACACAGAAGGCACCAAGCCATGCATGAGAGATCTACCCCAATGACCCCAGTACCTCCCACTAGACCCCACCTTCCAACACCACCACACTGGGGATCAATTTCAACTTGAGATTTGGTGGGAACAAACAAACAACATCCAAACCATAGCACCCCTCTTCTAGATTTTTGCACCAACGTTCTCACTTGATTCCTTCCTTTCAGAATTCCTTCACAATTTTCACTGAAAGTAATTTTACTAATGCACAAACAGGATCATATTCCCACAATTTTTTGCTGTCTATATATAGGTGATACCACCTGTAATTCTTTGCTAACTTTCTATTTTCCCCCAAAGTAAAATCCAAGTTCTTTAAACTGACACACAATTCTTTTTAAAATGTGACTCCTGTTTATCTTTGCAGACTGAAAAGATACTATTCCCCATTGTATGTTCTATATTTTAGTCTAAACATACATCTCCCAATGCAAAACTTTCTTCTCCCCTGAGCCTTTGCACATATCATGTCTTCTGCCTCCTCTATTCTCCTTCTCCTGACCGACTCATTCACATCTTTCCTGTATTAGTTCAGAAATAGTTTCCTTAGTTCAGCATCTACCCTGTTCTCAACATTAGGGAAAATGCTTCTCTTATGTATTTTTAAACCATTTTTCTTTAATAGTTTTATTTCCCTGATTGAATCCCTTGAGCACAAGGACTGTGCCTGATTCAGTTGTTGGTCCTCTTGATGTAATATACACATGGATGCCCCTATGATAATAAATTCTTAGTTGTATTTCTAATTCTTCACCCAACTCCAGATCTGCATGCCTCCTGTATCTGTTTTCTGGTACTGCATAACAAACCACCTCAAAACATAGTGATTTCAAACAATACTGTTTTATCTCTTAAAATTCTGTGGGTTGGCTGAGTAATTATTCTACTGTTATTGCTTGAGTTCATTCATAGGGCTGAATTCCAAAGGCTTGTTCATGTCTATTCCAATGGAAAGTCTACGTTAACCTCTGAAACCTAGCCTAGCAATGTCCTTTAAATTAACCAAAGTCTATCTTTGGTTTCTTTAAGATGCCAAAGCCTTCTGATGCTATTACGGTGACTCATCTACAAAGTTGTAGTGCTATATAGCACTGGAGAGACAGGTTCCAGTTAGGATCACTGTATTAGTCCATTCTCACATTTCTATGAATAGAGACCTGAGACTGGGTAATTGATAGATCAAAGAGGTTTAATTGGCTCATGGTTCCACAGGTTGTACAGGAAGCAGAGCAGCATCTGCTTGGCTTCTGGGGAGGCCTCAGGAAACTTAAAATCACTGCAGAAGGTGAAGGGGAAGCAGGCACGTCTTACCTGGCCAGAGCGGGAGGAAGAGGAAGAGAGAGGGGGAGGTGCCACATACTTTTAAACAACCAGATCTTCTGAGAACTCCATTATGACAATAGTACCAAAAGGAAAAATCGACCCCCATGATTCAATCACCTCCCACCAGGCTCCACTGTCAACATTGGGGATTATAATTCGACATGAGATTTGGGCGGGAACACAAATCATATCAATCACATTGTAGAAAATTCTTCCTTTCTTAGCCTATCCCTCTAGCCCCCACATGAATCCAGCTGTTTGTGCTGTGCTACAAGTTGTTTAATACGTTGTCAGTAAATTAGTATTCTTGACACCAAATATAAGGGGTAAAAAAATCTTTCTTGGGAGTGAAGGGAGGCCCACAGGATTATTCAGTCAAGTTTTAGTTCTTTTAATATGGCTGGAGGAGACTTAACAGAAGACATCATAATCAATAACCATTCAGTGGTTGAACCTATTGTGTTTTCTCCAGCTTTGATCCAATGTTGCATTTTGAGATTGTTTCTTGTGCTATTAAGAAGGGACATATAAGCTGCACTTCAGTTTGGAAGAAATTCAGCATTGGGTTATTCATTTTGTTATGATTTGATTTTGCTTGATTCTTATTTTGTAAGATTGAAAAGGAAACTCTACAAAAATGTGTAAGAAATTTATTTGTTCCAGTGAGACTCACATTTTGTATCTATTAAGTCCATTAGCTAAGACAAGTTAGTATATGTAGTTTTATAAAGTATTGCCTATGCATATTACTGGCTTTCTCAAAATTAAGAATATTTTTATTCTTCCTCTAATCAGTAGCTTTTGTGACTCAGGACTTTCTGAAAGAATCTCGTCAGTCACAGTGGCTCACGTCTGTAATCCCAGCACTTTGGGAGGCTGAGGCGGGTAGATCACCTGAGGTCGGGAGTTCAAGACCAGCCTGACCAACATGGAGAAATCCCATCTCTACTAAAAATACAAAATTAGCTGGGCATGGTGGTGCATGCCTGTGTAATCCCAGCTACTGGGGAGACTGAGGAGAATCACTTGAACTCAGGAGGGGGGCGTTGTGGTGAGCTGAGATCGCACCATTTCACTCTAGCCTAGGCAATAAGAGCTAAATGTCATCTCAAAAAAAAAAAAAAAAAAATCTCAATGATTACGTTTGTTTCTTTGCTAAAAACTTGATATAAATTATTTAAAGAATGCTCAGATTAAGTGGACCTATTATTGCTAATAATAACAAAAATTTTAAAAAGTGTACTAGTGTCTGTATTTTTATTTTCTTCATCTATACAGTACTGCCCTTTTACCATGGTTTCACTTTCCTAGTTTTAGTTACCCATAGACAATCACATAGGTTATTTATTTTTTTGAGACAGTCTGTCGCCCAGGCTGGAGTACAGTGGTGCAATTGTAGCTCACTGCAGCCTCAAACTCCTAGTGTCAAGCAATCCTCCCTCTTCAGCCTCCCAAGTAGCTGGGACTACAGGCACATGCCACCATGCCCAGCTGATTTTTTATTTGTTTGTTTGTGTGTGTGTGTGTAGATGGAGTCATACTATGTTGCTCAGACTGGTATTGAACTCCTGGTCTCAAGCAATCCTTCCACCTCAGCCTTTCAAAGTTTTGGTATTATAGGCATGAGCCACTGTGACTGGCCTATTTTTATTAATATAAGATATTTTCAGAGAGAGCATATTCTCATGATGTTTATTAGGGTATATGGTTATAATTCTTCTATTTTATTATTGTTGTTAATCTCTTACCATGCCTAATTTATAAATTTAACTTTATTATAGGTATGTATATATGTATAGGAAAAAACATAGCATATACAGGGTTCTGTATATACTATGGTTTTACATATATATTTTATTTACATATATATATTTACATATATTTTTACTACATTTATTACATATATATTTATTTACATATATATTGACATATATACTTTTGGTTTTACAAATCTACTGGGGGTCTTGGAATATATTCTATATGGATAATGGGGCACAACCTTACTTTCTTTTCTTTTCTTCACTTAAATCAGCTAATTGTTTTACATCCAGGTCTTAGTCTAACCTAGTAGGGAATTGATTATTGTTGCAATAAGTAGCATATAAAAGTATCCCTTTTAAGGCAGTATGCCCCTTTTGACAACAGAATTCTCAGTGATACAGTTTATCTAGGTGCCAGCAAAAAATGATGTCAAATCTATTTTATGACTTTGGGATAAACTCATAATAATTAATGAGATTGAACAGAAACAAATGACCTTTTTTTCCTCTGTTAATAAAAAGTAGGCATGTACTGTGATGATAATATTATCTCTGTCACTGATGGTCCTGTGACCTCTGGAAATGATTTTCGATGAAAACTTTCAAGAGACATATATGGTTTACTAATAATAGAAGTCTGAATCTTGAAACATTTTGAAAAGAAAATAAGTCAATATTTAATATTTTCTATCATTTGTATATTTTGAATCTTTTTCCTTGTGAGGCAGCTGAAACATGTTTAGAACTTTCTTTTTTTTTTTCCTCCTTTCCTTCAGCTAAAGATTCAGATGATGCTTGTTAATTGTGTGACTTTGGGTTGACAACATAATCTCCAATTTAAGTTCTTTTTAAAGGAGTTAAAATCTGTAATGCCAAAATCTTTTAAGATACAAAAGTTATGTTTCTATGTACTGATGGTAATTATAATTTGTGGCTTATCTGTTTCATAGGTTCTGGTGTCATCACTGCTACCAAAATTTTTAATTATGAAACAGATCCAATAAGGTTTCTTCTGATAGTTGATACTAGGCTGTCTAGACATGTTTTGACCATTAATATTATTGATGTTCCTGAATCTCCAAACTGTACTGCTGATCCCAAATTTTCTTCAGGTACAGGTATGATGCATTATCTTCCTATAGTTTACTTCTAAGAGCTATGTATAATGACAGAGGCCAGGCATACTCCTTCAGTTAGAGATGATTCAGTGATTCTTTAAATTATGCATATAATGTGTGTTTATGTAAATATACAAAACTATGTGCAGACCTTCATGTTTGTAAGAAAACATAACCTCTCTAAGGAATAATTTGAAAAACATGTTTACCCTATAAAAATTTTCATGCCACAATTATGAGGTAGGAGAGCACATACATTAAAAACAGCAATAGAGATTCTACAAGACTTGCCATAAGACAAGCAAGACAGGAGAGAAAAAAATGAATAAAAGGTTTTCATAACTTAATACACAAAGTTAAACCTTCACTTGTGAAAATGCTACAAAGAATAGTTTTAGTACCCTTAAGGTTCAAATTGTGTTTTAGTTTTCCAAAGAAGTAAGGGAGATAGCCATCAATCAAAAATGCACAGAAATAAATGTGAATTTTCATTATAATATGATCATAGAAATACGAGACACTTGTATTACACAATCAAATACTGTGTATGAATGTGGGGCAGTTGACCAAGTCAGAGATATAAGAAAAATTTTCTCTAAAGTATTGACAGTTTACTTTAGCTCTAAACTCTAATAATAGTAAATAAGTAAGAGGAGGGAAAATAGCATTTCATGCAGAAGGAACTGTAGGTATAAATGCCCTGAGGCAGCATAGAACATGTTGACTAAGAATAATTGGAAGTCTAGTATAATTGAAATCAAGCACTAAGTAATATGGTACAAAATGATAATTGAAAAGTAAAGAAGAGTATTTTAAGAATGCCAGTCTTAGTTCTAAGGGTACTGGGAATCCTATGAAGTATTTTAAGCTGATAGATATTTCAAATGTATCCATCTTGTTCAGTATAGAGAAATATTAGAAGGGGACGAAGTTAGTCTAGGTATCAGCAAGCATTGTAAAAGGCCAGAAAATAAATATTTTAGGCCTTGCAAGTTAAAAGATAAATTGAGTCTATTATTTAGGTAGTACTTATAAGCAAGGAAATAAATATCTACAATTTTTATTGATAAAAGTTTTAAAAGATAATAACAGTACTAATTGGGTATAATTTTGTACTACAGCTCTGCTAATGAGAGGAGTGAATCTTCACTTGGGAGGGGATAGAGTTTCTCTTTATGGGATGGGGCATTAAATACCATCAGCAAATCTCTTTCCTTACTTAGCTAACTGATGAACTGCTTAGAATCTTTTTTTACTGAGTTTCATTGTTAATTATTTTTGTTTATAAAATCTGTCTTCGTGAAATATTTTGTTTTACATTTTCTACTTTTTCTCATCATTGTTTTTCTGTCAAGTGGGAATACTGGGATGAGTTCTTAGTCTTGTTTTTCAGACATGTATTGTATTCTTTTATTAATATCAAAGTTATAGTGTCATTATATAATAAAAATAGTTTTCGGTCACGTAACTTAAAAACAAAATAATCCACACTGCATTATGCCTTAAAAGTGTGTCATTCAGTTTACTTTTCTCTTCTTTTCTTATTTTGCAATGGTGGGTAGATATGATAATTAAAAACAATATGGTACTCAGAATGCTGTTATAACTGGATTACTGGAATTTATGGTATTTGAGGTGATGAGAGCACCGTGTATTTCCATCACTCAACTCAGTAGCAAGAATGCAAAAATATATAGTCTATAAATAAATGAGTGTATATGTGTTGTTAAAACTTTATAAATACTGAAATTTGAGCTCCATATAAATTTAACGTGTCACAAAATATTAGACTTATTTTGATTGTTTAAACTATTTTTAAACCATTTTTATTTAAAGTACAAAAACTAAGCTTACAGAGCATACAAAACCAGGCAATAGTCTAGATTTGGCTCAAGAAAAAAGAAGACATTCATTTCAGTAATCCAGGCAAGGAATGGTATAGTTTGGCCTAGGAAGATGATAGAGATGAGAAAAGGATAATCTTAGGACATATAATATATCTGGTGATGAATTTAGTAGAATGAAAGAGAGAAAGGACTTTGAGTTTTCTAATTTGTGTAACTGGTGTGGAAATCCTCAAGAAATATAGGAAAACTTAGAAATATACCAAATTTGGCCGAGCACAGTGGCTCACACCTGTAATCCCAACACTTTGGGACACGAAGGCGGGTGGATCACGAGGTCATGAGTTCAAGACCAACCTGCCCAAGATGGTGAACCCTCGTCTCTACTAAAAATACAAAAATTAGCCGGGCGTGGTGGCGGGCACCTGTTATCCCAGCTACTCGGGAGGATGACGCAGAGAACTGCTTGAACCCGGGAGGTGGAGGTTGCAGTGAACCAAGATCGCACCACTGCACTCCAGCCTGGGTGACAGGGTGAGACTCCGTCTAAAAAAAAAAGAAAGAAATATACCAAATCTGGAGAGAAAAATCAAGAGTTCACTTTTGCGAAGGTCCTCTTTGATATGCCTTTGTTATGTCAATATAAGGATAGATTTGTGTAAGCAGTTGGGCTTGAAAGTCTTCCCCAGGGCTATTAATGTTTTGTAATTGAAACCATGGACTTGGATGAGATTACTTAACCCGAGAGTAGAGAATGAGAAGAAAGGAGGGCAGAGGGCCAACCCTGAGGAACTCCTACACTTAATGACGTGGGGAAGAAACTCAGCCTGCCAAGGAGACGAAGAAGGAGCTGCTAAAGTGGTGGTAGAAAAAGGGGAATTATGTCATGAATGGCAAAGAAGAACAATGTTTCAAGAGTGCCAGTGGTTAGTAGTCTTATATTCCACAACAAGTAAAATGCATTGAGTTAACAATATCGGGAAAGTGATAACTAATGAGTTTGATAACTATTTTATGGCTGTTATAGGGATGGGAGCCAGAATGGAGCAGATTGATTAGTGAGATTGTAAAAACAGAAAACATCTTTAAAAAAAAAAAAATTTGCACATAAAATTGGAGAGGATGGAGAGGCAGAATTATATGGGATTGCAAGAGTTGGGTCTGCTATATTTCTTTTTAAAGGGAGACATGAGTAATTTTACAAACATAGAGAATCCATTTGATGAGGAGGCTGAAGACAAATAAATAAGAAAGTAGGTGAGAAATGGGAACAAAGCACAGGTGGAATCAGTCAATCAATCATCTGTCAATCTAGTCTACCCATCTATATATCTCCTAAACACTTCCATGTCTCTATTTACGATTTCAATTTTTTATGTTTAACAAATTTGAAATGCCTTGAAGCGTTCATATTTTTCTATTCAGATTTTACTTGCAGCTGAATCTCTGGAAAAGTACTAGTGAGTTGGGAGTCCCAGTTTGAGTGTATGCTTGAAAGAATTTTTTTTTTATCATTGCAGTTAAAATATATACTGAAATATATACTTAAATATATAAATAAAATACTCGAAAACATGCTCTGAAAGATCACGAATGTAAACTATCAATTTCTTTTGAAAATATAAATGAATAAAAACTTACAATTTTTAAGTTTGGACCATACTAACAAAAACCAATTATTTATTTCATTAAATGAGTCATATTAAGAACATTTTAAGATTATAAAATAAACTAGGATTTTTGTGAATACATCTCTATTACATTGTGCTCATATATTACATTTATCTCCTTAAAAGCTACAGCAGGAACATTGATTACATTCAGAAATGTAATGTTTACTCCATTTGGTTGATACAAACTCATTATTAAATTTTCACCGCGAAAGGCAGTGTTGTCTGATAACCATGTGCAGTTATTTTTCAAAACGAACGTGGACACACACATAGCCACTTTCAATAATGATATTGCCTATGAATATGAATAAGCAACTGAAATCTCTTCATGTTTTTTTCTTACTCTCTTGGTCAAGGGGTTAGACTTCAGGTCATCTCTTCTGAGCTCTCCTGAGTTCCTAGCCCCTTTCTTTTGTCAAACCTCAAGGGTTACTGAGGGCCCTTGAGTCTTATAACCACCTGCTTCTGCTTCCCGTTTTCCATTCCCAGTGCTGACCCTGTCCAGTCTATGAAAAGGTAAAAAATACATTCAAGGATGAGAGAATAGAGTGGTAGCTAGAGGGGACTGCAGATTATTAAGAAATTGTTAGTTAAGATTTGGAAAGCTGTAATAAGGACTTTGCCTGATCGGGGAACTTAATGGCTGTTTGGGAAACTTGCCAATTTTGATTTTCACAAGCAGTTTTTCCAAAGGTACTCAGAAGTTTAGGAGTGATTCCTATAGATGTGCAGTGCTCCTTTTCTGCCAAGAGTAGAAGGAAGAGTCAACTGTGTAAATGTTGAAGGAGGTTAAGGTGGACACTGAGTGTCCAGTGAGTCTGGCAGCATGGAAATCTTTGATACTTATTGGAAATAGCTTCTGTTAGTAGAGGCAGAACCTCTACTAGTGTGAACTAAGGACTGAACAGGCGGTAAAGAAATGTACAAACTCTGGCCCTGAAGGGTAGGAGAGAGATATGGGGACATTGTTAGGTTAAGTTTAGGGTCAAGCGTGTTTCTTTTAAAATGAAAGAGACTTGAGCATGTTTAAGTGCTAATGGAAAGTACCCAGAAGTGAGGCAGTGACTGAAGATAGGAAGTAGAGACAAGTCCTTGAGAAAGTATAAGGTGAGTCACCACCCAATGAACAGGGATTATCTTTAGTAACAAGTTCCTTCCTTTTATAGTAAAGAAGGTACCAACATAGGTGAGTTTGCAGATCCTATCAGAAAAAGTGAGCTACCACTGATCTAATGGTTTCTGTTTTCTATGCACTAAGATGGGAGATCCTCTATGAAGCGTGAGATAGAAAGTAAGGGTAGGTGTAAGAGGTTTTGGTCAAAAAGGCAAGATTTGAAACAATTATTGTAGGAAGTTGAAGAGTATCAGAACAGAGACTTGCTTAAGGGCACTGAGTTATTCTAATTATTCCTCTAATAATTCTCTTTGCAACCAATAGCTCAGGCCTATGTTTATGAAGTATCACAAAATCTGACATTTATCTAATTATTGGAAATTTTTTTTAAAATTTAAGTTCACTGTTCTAATTATTTGACTCAAAATCTTTTCTAGATGCTTTTATCTCTCTAACACACGTTTTAGCTTATTATTTTGTTTAAAATGCTTATCTTAAAATCAACTTTATTATTTATTTGCCCTTAAGAAATATACAAATTGGATTATGAGAAACTTGCTTTTATTCATTTATGTATCTCCCCACAGTACTAAGTATGGATAATACTTTTAACATAATAGAATTTTCTGTTTTTGTTTTATTATTATTATTTTTTAGATGACATTTCACTCTGTCACCCAGGCTGGAGTGCAATGGCACAACCTTGGTTCACTGCAAACTCTACCTCCTGGGTTCAAGCAATTCTCCTGCCTCAGCCTCCTGAGTAGCTGAGATTATGGGTGTGTGCCACCACGCACAGCTAATTTTTGTATTTTTAGTAGACACAGGGTTTCGCCATGTTGGTCAGGCTGATCTTGAACTCCTGACCTCAGGTCATCCACCTGCCTTGGCCTCCCAAAGTGCTGGGATTACAGGCATAAGCCACCGCGCCTGGCCTGTTGTTTTACACTTTGAATAGACTTACTCTTTCTGGAAATAATTTTACATCATATCAGCTTTCTCTTTTTCTCATACCTGTAGTTTTCTGGGCCATTCTTGGCTTGCCATGAGGGCTCATGGTGGGATGGAAACACGACATGTTAAAATTTACTTAAAGTTATGATAAGGTTTGGTCATATTCTGTCTTCAATTTATGCTGAGGGCATGGCTTTTGTGTAATATTGTTTTTTTCTTTTTTCTGTATTGTTTTTGGAGAAAATACTGGGAGACACGGTTCTGGGTAACCACCATTATCTTTAGCTACTCAAAAACCACCTAGTCATTAACTTTAAACATAACTACATTTGAAAAAATTAAATTTAGTTGAGCAAGTTGTTAAAATTTATGTTTATAATAACATATAAATTTGGTCTACACATTTCTATGTGTAAGAAATAAGAAATTTTAAAACGTCTTATTACTCCAAATGGAACAATTTTACCCACTTCTTCCCTGAGGTCACTGCATCCATGTTATATTGTAGATTGGGCTTTTCACCCATGCTCAAGGCTGTGGGAAAATGTTAGGAGGTGTGTGAGAGCTGGATGTTAATCAGCTGTTCACACATGTGCTTTTGTAAGAAACAGAGTTCCCCCCCCTTAAGACCCAAACAGGTCTAGAAATTGTTGTACAGAAATATTTTATGAAGCTACCACTCTGGCTTCCCACAGGACAGTTTGTCAGCGCATATATCATGTTCTTTCTCATTAAGCTATAGTTTCCTCAAATAGTGCCAGGAAGTAAGGAAAAGGCACTCTGTAAGGGCAGGGAGGATGATCATAAGCCAGAGGGAAAAACACGAAAGTCAGAAAAATATAAATTACTATCTTAAAATATTAAAATATTATCCCAGACTCAGAATCCAATCCGAAATTAATGTTGTTCTGTTTTTATTATATAAAGAGATAATGAATGCCTAGTATACTTTAATTTTCTGATGCAACTTGTTGATTTCTGCTTCACAGCTACCTTAGAAATTGATGAGAACTATCCATTATTTCAGTTCATTTATAGAGTGACGGCCACAGATGAGGACTTCGCAAATGGTGATTGGCTGAATGTAGGTGGTGATCATTGTGCCAGATGCATTTATCACTTCAGCGTAAAGTGCAATCCTTTTAAAAAAGTTTTCAAGGACAGTTAATATAGTTTGATAATTAAAGACTGTATGAAGTTTACAACCACCAGGATGCAATACTCATGTTAATATTGAAAATGGCATTTTTAGAAGAAGCTATTTTCTTGAGGCATACAGGAAAATTACATGACTTCTAATTGAGGCGGAGGACTGGGAGGAAGATGTCAATGCTGAGGCAAAACTGTGGCTTTGCCTTTTGGAAGCTGATCAGAACTATTTCTCTTTCCGAGCTATTTCAATGACACATATGAATGTGATTATATATTTTTTGATGTTTCAGTATCCTAATTACTAAGTATTTAACCCTAAGAGACTTGCTTTTTCTCTTAATTGATTCATGGTTGTAAAGTCTCTTAGAGATTTGGCAAAATGAAAAGAACCTATAAAGTTTGTTTTGGAGACTTTAGCGATGCAATGGACTACAAAAGTCAGCATGCTTGCTCTGCAGCTGTTCTTTTTGAACATGTATTGAAATAGTTTACTACTTCTAATGTAGTAACTCACAGTATAAAGTAATGGAGCACCAAATGGCGGTGGGGTTGTCAGATGACTTGGGCTAAATATAGCTTTACCACCAACTAGTGCTATAATACTGGGGAAGTCGCTTAATCCCCCTTGCGTTTGATTTTCACAATTTTAAGAGATAATTTTTCCTTCCATTAACCTTCAGTGATAGATGTGCCGTTGTCAGTCAAAGTATTCAAAATCCCTGTGGGATACTCCAAAAATATTTTGTTGTGGACCAGCCAATATGAAATTGTTTAGAAACACAAGACCTATCCCATTACATGATGTCTTTTCAATAAATTTTTTAAAATGCTGTGGTCCAGCTGAAAGTAATTATTACCATTTGTGTCATTTTCAGAAACATAATAGGAACCAAACAGGTGATTGTTTTAAAATTCATTGTTTTGAGAAATAGTTCTATTTTTAGAGGCTAGAAATCATATCAGATTACAAAAAAGCACACAGAAGTAATTAAACTTTTCAACGAAATTTTACCTCCTTCCAAACTAAATAGTTTTCAGATACTTTTGAGGCTATACTTACCTACTTTTATGTATTCTAAGAAGTGGCAGCAAGATAAATTATAAGCTGCATTAATATTTGAAATGGTAACACTTGAAATGGGTTTATACCATTATAATTATTTTGTTTCTTAAAAATTATAATGAGTTTATTTTGTATACTTTTAATGATAGTGATAGTGAGTTTATTCTACACTCTTTTAGCGTTGTATTAATTTGCAGAATTAAATTAATATTAAATACTTAATAAAAATTAAGCTTTTGGCTGGGCACGGTGGCTCATGCCTGTAATCCCAGTACTTTGGGAGGCCAAGGCAGGCGGATCATAAGGTCAGGAGATCGAGACCATCCTGGCTAACACGGTGAAACCGTGTCTCCACTAAAAATACAAAAAATTAGCTGGGCATGGTGGCAGGCGCCTGGAGCTCCAGCTACTTGGGAAGCTGAGGCAGGAGAATGGCGTGAACCTGGGAGGCGGAGCTTGCAGTGAGCTGAGATCACACCACTGCACTCCAGCCTGGGCGACAAAGTGAGACTCCGTTAAAAGAAAAAAAAAAAAAAGCTTTTAACAACTTATCTTAGAAAACTGTAAAGGGTTGTTCAGTTCTATTTAAAAAATAGCAAATATTTTGGTTATGTTCATAGGCTAAACAACCATATTGTTTTTCCTTTATTCTGATAATGTCAGTGGTTCTAATGCTAGTAGATCATAAAGAAAAACTGAAATTAATCAGTGTGAAAATAGATAACTTTCTATATATTTGCCCCAGTATCATGTCTTAATGATCTTCCATGCCTTCTCATTTATTCAGTCTTGAGTAATACATATTTTATTTTTCTAGTACACCATTGAGACACAGTTATCTGGACCAAAGAAAGGAGCAAACTCTTTTGGAGTGGATCCTGTAAGTGGTGTTGTTAGTGTAAGAGGTGAAGATCCCCTGGATTTTGATGCTGGATATCATGTAATTAAAATGTGTATTTATTTTTCCATGCAGAATGAAACAGGATTTGTATCACTTTGAGTTCTTCATGAAAAATTAGACACCTTGTTATTTTGAAGGAAGATTAATATTTTGTGTCATTCATTTGTGAGGATTTCTGCAGTTAACCAAAAGCCTACATTCAATCTTTATGGTTACTGGAAATATAGAGATTATGTCTTAACATTTTAGTTCTACCAAAAAAAGTTTATGAAAAAAACAATTAAGTGTCATTTTAATCCGGGAAAACCAAATCAGTAAATCATTACAATGTAAATCTTTCTGAACATCAAAGAAATGAAAGAAACTTAAATCAGTCAAGTTTTCATGTTGAAACTATTATGATTCATATACCCTACCCCATTTAGAGTGTTAACTCACTTAAGTAGCCAAGGTAAGGTTGGGCATAAACCTTATAGGTGAATTTGAAACTAACATGGTAAGAAAGAATAGTATATGGTATTTACATGAGAAATATAATTTAAGGAAAATATTCAGGAATGATTTTTCTGAGTGGAAAATGAATGATATGTAAGTATGAACATCTGACTGGAAAGAAACCAGCTACTGGAGATAGTCTGTCCACATGGAAATGAAGTGGGTAGTTCGATAAATAAAGGTTGGTATTATTGTGATCATAAAATAATGTTTTACAACACTGTAAAAAAATTTCTATTTTCAGAAGTGTCTTCAAATTTACTATTTCTATTGAAATAGTAAATTGAGAAAATAGGTAATTGAGAAAATAGGAAGAAGGGAAAAATGCGAGAGATTAGAGTAAAAATAGAGAATTTGCTGCTGATAAGATAATTTGAGGGAAGAGTTAATAGTTAAAAATCTTAACTTTCTGGCCTGAAAGAACATAAGAAAGTCAATGAATTCTATTTAAATTTCAATTTGATGTGTTGTATGTCAGAGGATGGTGGAGAGGCCAATGATACATACCTTTTAAGCAGCTTGAGTATTAGGACTACAATATGAGATAGGTTAGATGGAAGATAAATGGACATCATGCATATAAACCGTTCAGCTCCACATCTCTGATTCTTTCTGGGCCTCTTCACTTCCTACCTTGACCAACATTCAACCTATCTCCTACTAAGTCCTTTAAGATCACTTTCATCTTTCCACTGCATAACTCATCGATTCATTATATGACATCTGACATGTAATTACCTATCCAAGGGACTGAAGTTTGGTACAATCATTGTCAGCCCTTTCCTCAGCATGGAGTCTTATACACTGTAGAGTTTTATTGAATATCTGCTCAAAAAGGGTTTTTAGTGGATACTTACTGCCTCAGTGGTGTTTGGTTTTTGTTTTTGTTTTCAAAAGGGCATTTCCTGATATGAGTAAATGGTTTCTAAGGGGTGAGATGGGTGACAGGCTGAGGAGAAGAATATTCAATGTTTGATGACATTCTCAACTGTTCAGAAATTCCTTGTGTCATAGATCCCAAAGAGTAGCCCATCTTCCTATTTCTGGGGTTTAGCATCAAACAGCTTGCTTTGTCAATAGTTTCGGTGCACTGGATGAGGCATATAACCAAGCTACACAGACTTTTGAGTGAAATTTAATGGCATATGAAATGAAGCAACTTATAATGAATCTAAGAAAGATAAGTAAATGCAAGTAAGAAATCGCTTGTATTTCTTTTAGCTAATGAGAAGAAAAATAAGAATCTAGTTGGAGAAAACAAAACAAAAACCTAACAGGATGCATATTGTGAAACTATATATGTATTACAAAGTAGCATTTTGTAAAGTTTTAAAAAACTCTTTTCCAGGTTTTCCACCTTGTACTGAAAGCAACAGATACAACATGTCTGTTCTGTCAAGGAACACTAATTATCTTGATTGAAACATAAATGATGAGAAGCCTCAATTTGAGTAAGCATATTTATTTCAAGGTATATATATAGGAGAATGGTTAAAATAAACTTTTCACATATACAGTCGGCCCGTGGTGTCTGTGGGGCATGCATTCCAGGACTCCCCTGAATACCAAAAGCTATCGATGCTCAAGAATCTTTTATAATGTTGTATTATTTTCTTTTTCTTTTCTTTTTTTTTTTTTTTTTAAAGACAGTCTCACTCTGTCGCCCAGGCTGGAGTGCAGTGACGCAATCTTGGCTTACTGCAACCTCCACCTCCTGGGTTTAAGCAATTGCCTCAGCCTCCTGAGTGGAGTAGCTGGGACTACAGGTGTGCGCCACCACGCCCGGCTAATTTTTGTATTTTTAGTAGAGCTGGGGTTTCACCATGTTGGCCAGGCTGGTCTTGAACTCCTGACTTCAAATGATCCAATCCACCCACCTCGGCCTCCCAAAGTGCTGGGATTATAGGTGTGAGCCACCATGCCGGTAGTTTTATTTTCATATAACCTATGCACATCCTCTTGTATACTTTAAATCATCTCTATATTACTTATAATACCTAATGTAGTATAAATGCTGTGTAAGTAGTTGTTATACCGTATTTAGGGAATATTTTTGTCCCCATGGTTGGTTAAATCTATGAATATAAAACCCATGGATACCAAGGACGACCGTGTTATAAATAATGATAATAAAGATTATGTAGCTACACAAATTTTTTTTGATGTTGTTAAAACATATGACTATGTATCAATGATTAAGGTATACACTGATAATAAGTAAAATATGTATTAGAAAATACTGGAAAGCAAATTTAGAAGTTATCAACATTGTAATATGGTAAAAGATCTTGGTGTATCTTCTTTTCCTTTCCTGAAGATTATTCATAGTTGCTATGTTGCTTTTTAATAATTACATTAATTTTAAATAAAAAGAAAGGTAGACCTTAAGCTTACAGCCTTTAATTTAAAACATTTTACTTTCATACTCTGGAAGCATAGTTGTAGCATTCAAAACTGTTTGCAGATAATGAACGCAATGAATATTAGATGTTTTTCTATACTTCAAAATGTAGTAATGAAATGTATTACTGCAATCTAAGAGGAATCAAATACTTCTTAGATTATGAAAGGGAAAAAGAAAAATAGTTTTCAAGTTACTTTCCTTATATCACTAAGTTATATCTCTACAGATGACTAAGGAGAATAATTCATTGTTTGATTCCCCAAATTCATTTTAAGTTATATTATCTGAACAACTTAAGGTAATTTGGAGCTTAGTTTATCCTTTATTTGTATGAATCACTTTCCTGACTGTGTTTGTAGTAGAGTCACCAACTTTTTGGAAAAATTTTCTGCTGCCTTCGTGTCTTCAATAAGCATGAACTTATTGATTTTACTTTTTAGTAGAATTTAATGCTAGATATTACAAACAATACAAAAATTATCAAAATACTGCCCTCAACTACCTTTTTCCATCTCTCAAGTGAAATTGCATGTTAAGTAACAATTAATGAAGAGAAATATTTAATGTGGTCCAGAATATAAATATTATAATTTACATTATCTTGTGGCACAAACGAGAAAACACTCTGTAGAGAAGAAACCACATTAGATTACTGCGATCAAGAAGGTTGCTCAAGGGATGGCATCACTCACTTTTCCTTTGAATTTACATTCCTTTGAGGACTTCCTTGAACCTCTCTTCTATCCCCAGAATTAGTTTTCTCTCTTTTTTAAGTTTGCAGCAAATTGACAGCATCTATTACCTAGTATTATAGCTGTTTATCCTTGTGTTTCCCGTTAGCAGTGAGATCTGAACAAGGGCTAACACTTAGTCATATGTGCATTAACTGGAGTGACACATGGTAGGTTATCAATAAATGTCTGATGCCTGAATGAAAGGCTGAATAAGAACTGAATGTAACTTTCAGAAATGTTTTGGAAATTGATCAAGGACTTTTACATACAACTTGAAGAGGTTAAGCGATATATTTACAAGAACTTTCTGGAAACTTGCCCTAGTAGGTGGTGACTTTTGACAGAATTTCATCATATCAGATAACAAGATGCAAACGAATATATTTAGTCCTTTATGTTCAGTTGCCAATTATTCCATGCATTGAATGTCTGGAATAATGGAGGTGCACTGTTCCAATTGTTTTTCATTTTCCATCTCTTTTATGCCATGTCTTTGACGTACATAGTGCTAGAGACTATATGATTAAAAAATAATGCTTTTGCAAAAAGCTAAATAACTTTGTGCCACAAATGGATTTGTTCAACATTTGAATAGCTTTGGGACTTGTTAAATTCTTGACAAGAGAAAGGTGATATGATAAATCCAAAAGATTATTTCCAGGTTATCGTAACTTGGCAATTATGTGTGTAAGAATTCTCAAATTTGCATCCTCAAAATTTTTTATTGCCATTTTTTCTTAAGGCCATTTCCTTTGGATTCTATTAATGTGACTGAGAAGAAATCTGTTGGAGAAATTATAGCAAGAGTAAAAGCAACAGATTGAGAGGAAGATAGCAGTATCATTTATTCCTTTAAGACTCAGCAGAAAATGTTTGGTTTGGACCCCTGTAAGTTTTAAATAAATACTTTTAGCCTGCGTTGGCTAAACATTCACTATCTAATTTCTACACTTCCATTAGATCTTAGGCTGGTAAAACTGCCCTTTCAAAATTAAATTAAATATGAAGAATAAAACATTCCCCAAACATGTGGTATTTCACAGTTGCTGTTTTCCTGTTTCTGAAAATGACATTCTTGTGAAATAATGGGTGATGTAATACCTTGCTTTTATAACTGGCTATCATTTTTCAGAGGCACTCAATACAAATGCTCTGTGCATCCTTATAAATTATAGGATGAAATGTCATGTCTATCTTTTCAATTTGATTTGAGAAAATTGGGACTTTTCCAGAATGCCTAGGTTTTGGATATTTGTTACGAACAGATTTCTGCCTGTGTGAATAGGATTGCTGTTCTGAAATATTTCTCTCTTATGGGTTGTCACACTAGCTGGTTTTATCAATCAGGGTACAACCAGAGAAAAATAACCACTAAGAGTACACTGTAGGCTGGGCGCAGTGGCTCATGCCTGTCATCCCAGCATTTTGGTAGGCCGAGCGGGTGGATCACGAGGTCAAGAAATTGAGACCATCCTGGCCAACATGATGAAACCCCGTCTGTACTAAAAACACAAAAATTAGCTGGGCATGGTGGCGGGCGCCTGTAGTCCCAGCTACTCAGGAGGCTGAGACAGGAGAATAACTTGAACCCGGAAGGTGGAGGTTGCAGTGAGCCGAGATTGCGCCATTGCACTCCAGCCTGGGTGACAGAATGAGACTTCATCTCATAGAAAAAAGAAAAAAAAAAAAAAAAAAAAAAGTACACTGTAGCAGTGAGTTAAGTAGTCTCTGTAAGACTTTGTGTCTGATGCTGAAGCTTTCACCCCTCAAGCAGGAAGTAAGGAAGAGAAGATGCATACAAAGTTGGGGAGGTTAAGGGTAGTCTGGAACACACAAGCATGTGCTGGGCCCCATAAGAATGAATTGAAACCCATGTTAGTTCTTTGTGCTTCTGACCTTGCTTGTGTGGGTGTTCTGAAGAAACTGAGCCTTTCATCACAGGGCTGAGTATACAGACCTGTTCTAGGAGTCAGAGAAGCTGAAAGAAGATCCAGCAGTAGGTCAAGCAGTTTCAGATTTAGCTGAAGCTACTTCACACCAACAATAACACAGCAGATCAACAAAAACATGCATAACAAACAAAATGGCTGCTGCTACCCTTCTACCCTCCAAGTTGGCCAAGAATTTCCCTGTGTCTCACCAAACTGACACACACACAAAATAGAATTCTGAGAAATACAGTTTGGCTTAGCAAATGTGGCACATTACAAAGCCATCATACTAATCATTCAATATTTGAGATAATTTATTTGAATCCTGAAACTTGTTGGCAACTTATGCATTTAACTTCAAGATCCAAATACCAGTGGGAGAAGAAGTCCATTATTAAATAATGATGTACTAGCTAGAGAAAATTTAGAAGAGATTCCATAAGGCCTTGTGGAAATTATGAAGATATTCAGGATAGGGTCAAGGTAGAAGATTTTTGAACAAGAAAGAAGAAATTCTGGGAGGGAAGATAGGTGATGGTACTAGAAATAAAGAGCCACTTCTGTTGCTGTCATTTTTTTTTTTTTATAAGTTTGACGTTTGAGCTCATTTTTCATTTTTGTACACAATAAGATTGAGTTAAGATAGAAGGCAGAAGCAATGAATGATTAAGATTTTAATATGGTTTGACAAATTTTTCAGGCTCAAAAACATCATTTATGGTAGACGGAGCAAGATGGCCGAATAGGAACAGCTCCAGTCTCCAACTCCCAGCGCGAAAGACACAGAAGACCTGTGATTTCTGCATTTTCAACTGAGGTACTGGGTTCATCTCACTGGGGAGTGCCGGACGATCGGTGCTGGTCAGCTGCTGCAGCCTGACCAGCGAGAGCTGAAGCAGGGCGAGGCATTGCCTCACCTGGGAAGCGCAAGGGGGAAGGGAATCCCTTTTCCTAGCCAGGGGAACTGAGACACACAACACCTGGAAAATCGGGTAACTCTCACCCCAATACTGCGCTTTAACCAAACAGGCACACCAGGAGATCATATCCCACACCTGGCCGGGAGGGTCCCACACCCACGGAGCCTCCCTCATTGCTAGCACAGCAGTCTGTGATCTACCGGCAAGGCAGCAGCGAGGCTGGGGGAGGGGCGCCCGCCATTGCTGAAGCTTAAGTAGGTAAACAAAGCTGCTGGGAAGCTCGAACTGGGTGGAGCTCACAGCAGCTCAAGGAAACCTGCCTGTCTCTGTAGACTCCACCTCTGGGGACAGGGCACAGTAAACAATAACAAAACACAGCCGAAACCTCTGCAGACTCAAACAACTCTGTCTGACAGCTTTGAAGAGAGCAGTGGATCTCCCAACAGGGAGGTTGAGATCTGAGAAGGGACAGACTCCCTGCTCAAGTGGGTCCCTGACCCCTGAGTAGCCTAACTGGGAGACATCCCCCACTAGGGGCAGTCAGACACCCCACACCTCACAGGGTGGAGTACACCCCTGAGAGGAAGCTTCCAAAGCAAGAATCAGACAGGTACACTCGCTGTTCAGAAATATTCTATCTTCTGCAGCTTCTGCTGCTGATACCCAGGCAAACAGGGTCTGGAGTGGACCTCAAGCAATCTCCAACAGACCTACAGCTGAGGGTCCTGACTGTTAGAAGGAAAACTATCAAACAGGAAGAACACCTACACCAAAATCCCATCAGTACATCACCATCATCAAAGACCAGAGGCAGATAAAACCACAAAGATGGGGAAAAAGCAGGGCAGAAAAGCTGGAAATTCAAAAAATAAGAGCGCATCTCCCCCGGCAAAGGAGAGCAGCTCATTGCCAGCAACGGATCAAAGCTGGACAGAGAATGACTTTGACGAGATGAGAGAAGGCTTCAGTCCATCAAATTTCTCAGAGCTAAAGGAGGAATTACGTACCCAGCGCAAAGAAACTAAAAATCTTGAAAAAAAGTGGAAGAATTGATGGCTAGAGTAATTAATGCAGAGAAGGTCATAAACGAAAAAAGAGATGAAAACCATGACACGAGAAATACGTGACAAATGCACAAGCTTCAGTAACCGACTCGATCAACTGGAAGAAAGAGGATCTGCGATTGAGGATCAAATGAATGAAATGAAGCGAGAAGAGAAACCAAAAGAACAAAGAAGAAAAAGAAATGAACAAAGCCTGCAAGAAGTATGGGATTATGTAAAAAGACCAAATCTACGTCTGATTGGGGTGCCTGAAAGTGAGGGGGAAAATGGAACCAAGTTGGAAAACACTCTTCAGGATATCATCCAGGAGAACTTCCCCAACCTAGTAGGGCAGGCCAACATTCAAATCCAGGAAATACAGAGAACGCCACAAAGATACTCCTCGAGAAGAGCAACTCCAAGACACATAATTGCCAGATTCACCAAAGTTGAAATGAAGGAAAAAATCTTAAGGGCAGCCAGAGAGAAAGGTCGGGTTACCCACAAAGGGAAGCCCATCAGACTAACAGCAGATCTGTCGGCAGAAACTCTCCAAGCCAGAAGAGAGTGGGGGCCAATATTCAACATTCTTAAAGAAAAGAATTTTAAACCCAGAATTTCATATCCAGCCAAACTAAGTTTCATAAGTGAAGGAGAAATAAAATCCTTTACAGATAAGCAAATGCTTAGAGATTTTGTCACCACTAGGCCTGCCTTACAAGAGACCCTGAAGGAAGCACTCAACATGGAAAGGAACAACCGGTACCAGCCATTGCAAAAACATGCCAAAATGTAAAGACCATCGAGGCTAGGAAGAAACTGCATCAACTAACGAGCAAAATAACCAGTTAATATCATAATGGCAGGATCAAGTTCACACATAACAATCTTAACCTTAAATGTAAATGGACTAAATGCTCCAATTAAAAGACACAGACTGGCAAACTGGATAAAGAGTCAAGACCCATCAGTCTGCTGTATTCAGGAGACCCATCTCACACGCAGAGACATACATAGGCTCAAAATAAAGGGATGGAGGAAGATTTACCAAGCAAATGGAGAACAAAAAAAAGCGGGGGTTGCAATACTAGTCTCTGATAAAACAGACTTTAAACCATCAAAGATCAAAAGAGACAAAGAAGGCCATTACATAATGGTAAAGGGATCAATTCAACAGGAAGAGCTAACTATCCTAAATATATATGCACCCAATACAGGAGCACCCAGATTCATCAAGCAAGTCCTTAGAGACTTACAAAGAGACTTAGACTCCCATACAATAATAATGGGAGACTTCAACACTCCACTGTCAACATTAGACAGATCAACGAGACAGAAAGTTAACAAGGATATCCAGGAATTGAACTCATCTCTGCAGCAAGCAGACCTAATAGACATCTATAGAACTCTCCACCCCAAATCAACAGAATATACATTCTTCTCAGCACCACATCGTACTTACTCCAAAATCGACCACGTAATTGGAAGTAAAGCACTCCTCAGCAAATGTACAAGAACAGAAATTATAACAAACTGTCTCTCAGACCACAGTGCAATCAAACTAGAACTCAGGACTAAGAAACTCAATCAAAACCGCTCAACTACATGGAAACTGAACAACCTGCTCCTGAATGACTACTGGGTACATAACGAAATGAAGGCAGAAATAAAGATGTTCTTTGAAACCAATGAGAACAAAGATACAACATACCAGAATCTCTGGGACACATTTAAAGCAGTGTGTAGAGGGAAATTTATAGCACTAAATGCCCACAAGAGAAAGCAGGAAAGATCTAAAATTGACACTCTAACATCGCATTTAAAAGAACTAGAGAAGCAAGAGCAAACACATTCGAAAGCCAGCAGAAGGCAAGAAATAACTAAGATCAGAGCAGAACTGAAGGAGATAGAGACACAAAAAACTCTCCAAAAAATCAATGAATCCAGGAGTTGGTTTTTTGAAAAGATCAACAAAATTGACAGACCACTAGCAAGACTAATAAAGAAGAAAAGAGAGAAGAATCAAATCGACGCAATTAAAAATGATAAAGGGGATATCACCACCGACCCCACAGAAATACAAACTACCATCAGAGAATACTATAAACACCTCTACGCAAATAAACTGGAAAATCTAGAAGAAATGGATAATTTCCTGGACACTTACACTCTTCCAAGACTAAACCAGGAAGAAGTTGAATCCATGAATAGACCAATAGTAGGCTCTGAAATTGAGGCAATAATTAATAGCCTACCAACCAAAAAAAGTCCAAGACCAGATGGATTCACAGCTGAATTCTACCAGAGGTACAAGGAGGAGTTGGTACCATTCCTTCTGAAACTATTCCAATCAATAGAAAAAGAGGGAATCCTCCCTAAATCATTTTATGAGGCCAACATCATCCTGCTACCAAAGCCTGGCAGAGACACAACAAAAAAAGAGAATTTTAGACCAATATCCCTGATGAACATCGATGCAAAAATCCTCAATAAAATACTGGCAAACGGGATTCAGCAACACATCAAAAAGCTTATCCACCATGATCAAGTGGGCTTCATCCCTGGGATGCAAGGCTGGTTCAACATTCACAAATCAATAAACATAATCCAGCATATAAACAGAACCAAAGACAAGAACCACATGATTATCTCAATAGATGCAGAAAAGGCTTTTGACAAAATTCAACAGCCCTTCATACTAAAAACACTCAATAAATTCGGTATTGATGGAACATACCTCAAAATAATAAGAGCTATTTATGACAAACCCACAGCCAATATCATACTGAATGGGCAAAAACTGGAAAAATTCCCTTTGAAAACTGGCACAAGACAGGGATGCCCTCTCTCACCACTCCTATTCAACATAGTGTTGGAAGTTCAGGCTAGGGCAATTAGGCAAGAGAAAGAAATCAAGGGTATTCAGTTAGGAAAAGAAGAAGTCAAATTGTCCCTGTTTGCAGATGACATGATTGTATATTTAGAAAACCCCATTGTCTCAGCCCAAAATCTCCGTAAGCTGATAAGCAACTTCAGCAAAGTCTCAGGATACAAAATTAATGTGCAAAAATCACAAGCATTCTTATACATCAGTAACAGACAAACAGAGAGCCAAATCAGGAATGAACCTCCATTCACAATTGCTTCAAAGAGAATAAAATACCTAGGAATCCAACTTACAAGGGATGTAAAGGACCTCTTCAAGGAGAACTACAAACCACTGCTCAGTGAAATAAAAGAGGACACAAACAAATGGAAGAACATACCATGCTCATGGATAGGAAGAATCAATATCGTGAAAATGGCCATACTGCCCAAGGTAATTTATAGATTCAATGCCATCCCCATCAAGCTACCAATGAGTTTCTTCACAGAATTGGAAAAAACTGCTTTAAACTTCATATGGAACCAAAAAAGAGCCCACATCTCCAAGACAATCCTAAGTCAAAAGAACAAAGCTGGAGGCATCACGCTACCTGACTTCAAACTATACTACAAGGCTACAGTAACCAAAACAGCATGGTACTGGTACCAAAACAGAGATATAGACCAATGGAACAGAAAAGAGTCCCCAGAAATAATACCACACATCTACAGCCATCTGATCTTTGACAAACCTGAGAGAAACAAGAAATGGGGAAAGGATTCCCTATTTAATAAATGGTGCTGGGAAAATTGGCTAGTCATAAGTAGAAAGCTGAAACTGGATCCTTTCCTTACTCCTTATACGAAAATTACTTCAAGATGGATTAGAGACTTAAATGTTAGACCTAATACCATAAAAATCCTAGAGGAAAACCTCGGTAGTACCATTCAGGACATAGGCATGGGCAAAGACTTCATGTCTAAAACACCAAAAGCAACGGCAGCAAAAGCCAAAATTGACAAATGGGATCTCATTAAACTAAAGAGCTTCTGCACAGCAAAAGAAACTACCATCAGAGTGAACAGGCAACCTACAGAATGGGAGAAAATTTTTGCAATCTACTCATCTGACAAAGGGCTAATATCCAGAACCTACAAAGAACTCCAACAAATTTACAAGAAAAAAACAAACAACCCCATCAAAAAGTGGGCAAAGGATATGAACAGACATTTCTCAAAAGAAGACATTCATACAGCCTACAGACACATGAAAAAATGCTCATCATCACTGGCCATCAGAGAAATGCAAATCAAAACCACAATGAGACACCATCTCACACCAGTTAGAATGGCGATCATTAAAAAGTCAGGAAACAACAGGTGCTGGAGAGGATGTGGAGAAATAGGAACACTTTTACACTGTTGGTGGGATTGTAAACTAGTTCAACCATTATGGAAAACAGTATGGCGATTCCTCAAGGATCTAGAACTAGATGTACCATATGACCCAGCCATCCCATTACTGGGTATATACCCAAAGGATTATAAATTATGCTGCTATAAAGACACATGCACACGTATGTTTATTGCAGCACTATTCACAATAGCAAAGACTTGGAATCAACCCAAATGTCCATCAGTGACAGATTGGATTAAGAAAATGTGGCACATATACACCATGGAATACTATGCAGCCATCAAAAAGGATGAGTTTGTGTCCTTTGTAGGGACATGGATGCAGCTGGAAACCATCATTCTTAGCAAACTATCACAAGAACAGAAAACCAAACACCGCATGTTCTCACTCATAGGTGGGAACTGAACAATGAGATCACTTGGACTCAGGAAGGGGAACATCACACACCGGGGCCTATCATGGGGAGGGGGGAGGGGGGAGGGATTGCATTGGGAGTTATACCTGATATAAATGATGAGTTGATGGGTGCAGCACACCAACATGGCACAAGTATACATATGTAACAAACCTGCACGTTATGCACATGTACCCTACAACTTAAAGTATAATAATAATAAATAAATTTTAAAAAAAATCATTTATAGTTGTAATTAAAGTAAAATATTCTGGTTTGTGTTTGATATTTTTTAAGTAGGAATGCTATCTATGCTTAGTCAATGAATGATCATTTAGAAACTTGAAGAAAAATATGATGCCACCATTTTTAATATTTAATTATATTTACAATGTAAACATAAACAGAAGCTTTTTTTATTTTATTTTATTTTTTGAGACAGAATGTCGCTCTGTCACTCAGGCTAGAGTGCAGTGGTGCAATCTTGGCTCACTGCAACCTTCGCCTCCCGGTTCAAGCAATTCTCTTGCCTCAGTCTCCCAAGTAACTGGGACTACAGGCATGTGCCACCATGCCCTGCTAATTTTTGTATTTTTAGTAGAGATGGGTTTCACCATGCTGGTCAGGCTGGTCTTGAACTCCTGACCTCATGATCTGCCTGCCTTAGCCTCCCAAGGTGCTAGGATTACAGGTGTGAGCCACCTCACCCAACAGAAGCTTTTAAGAAAGTATTTCCAATGGACGTAGAATTGCTAAATATTGCTTTTCTCGTGTATGGAAAAAGTATACTGTTAAGTGAATTAAAACATCGTTAATATAAATAAGTTAACATAGACTTAATTATCAAGTTTGGTCATTTTTCTTCATTTTATTTATTTTTTATTAGCCACAGGAACAATCACTCTTCTTCAGCCTTTGAATCTTGACAACCCAAGTTACTCCAAAATCTACTCTTTGGAAATTGAGGCAACAGATAATGGGAATAATACCAGCAGCTATATGTTTACAGTTTTTGTGGAGAATGTAGATGATCCTATTTCCTGTGATCCAAGTTTTTCTACAGGAGCAGGTATAATACAAGTCAATTTTATTGATAAAATTCATGAGACAATAATAAAATTTAAAAATATAACTTGGAATTATAGTTTAAGCTTTCTAGTTTTATAAATGGGAAGTAAATAAAAGCAAATAAAGTTAGAGACATAGCATGTTCCTACAAAGAAAAAAAAATAAAGTTACTATAATTCAAATTTGAATTCAAATTATCATTTCTGTGTGTGGTAGATAGGGATATGAGTAATGACAGAATTATTCTGAGTGTATCTGTAACATATGGATTGATATGTAGGCTCACAATTTATCAAACACATAAAAATCTAAACAGCAAAATATAATTTTCACCTACTAAATTGGCCAAAATATGAAAATAATAGGAAAAAATTCAGCATTGGCTAGGATATACAGAAATTATCACTTTCATAAAGTGGGATTTTAGAATAACCACCTAGAATACTATTTCATAAACAGTTATTTTAAAAATGATTATAATCTGTACCTGAGTATTTCTCCCTGAATTCTTCTTTAGAGACATATTGGAGATATAATGAAGATTTATCTTCAAAGTTTGTAATAGCATAAGGTTTGAAATAACCAAAATGTCTAAGAATAAGAAATTGATTAAAAGACACTATGTCCATTTGATGAATTGCTATCTAACCATTAAAGATTATCTTCAAAAAATAATAAGCATGAAATGATACATGATAACAAACTATAAACGCATTTCCTTTAATTTGGTGTATACAATAATGTATATACCACATATAAATTATAAACACATATACCATTTGTATATAATCATTATTTATTTTTGTATGATTATAATAAATTATTCTTTTCCAAGATTTTAGTAAACATGCTCCACTATTAATTTTTAATGTTTCTTAAATTAAAAATTCTACCTGTATTTATAAAATTTCAGCCTCTTAAGTGTCATCATTACTCCTAGTAGTATGTAGTTATTTCATCTGCTATACTTGCCTCCAAAAATACTTGCTTAAAATAAGTTTTCAGTTGTACAAACTATAATAGATTTAAAGTAATATATAGAGGTAGCTTTCAGTATGATTACAATAGACATAGTCCTGAAAAGTTTGATAAATTAAGTTTTTGTAAATCAAATTTTATTCTTTTACTTACCTCATAAAAGAAAGCATGCATCATCTATTGGAATCAGTGTGTCTTTGTGTATAAAATGATAAAATATGCTATTATACTTTGTGTCAAACCAATCATAACCTCATATACTGTTCCCTAACCTCACTCTTATGTGTATTTGTGTTTTTCATGAGGACCTAAAAACACAATCTTTAAAACATTTGAATATACTTGAGACCTTGCACATGATTGGATCTCAGAAAACATAGATTGGCTTGATTTAATTTTGGCTGGTTCCACTGGCTCTCAACAATTATATCTGCTCTATTAGTTAGTCTTTTCATTTTTTTCTCTCCATTTATTTCTAACTTTATTTGCTCATCTACCATAAAGACTTTACTCCTTCCACCTTCTTTGTTTTACTGCTTTTCCTTCTCTATTTCTATTAAAAGAAACTACCCAACTAATTGGGAGGCAATAAGACAAAAAAGAAGTTGAGGGCAAGTGGAACAAGGCAAACTTCATTAAAATAGTCTCTTTTTTGTTTTGTTTTTCCTGAATGCCCATTCATTGCTGCTCTATCTATGTCTTACCACCAGAATTATCTCTTCTCAATCTTCAGAAACATCATCTTTTTGGAAACCCAAAAGTTCCAAAACGCACAACACACAGATTTCTTACTTTGAATCAGAACATATCTTCTGATATACATAATAACAAACTTATCTAAAAATAGAAGTTTATATTAAAGAAATTTGTTCACAGAAAATAAATTTAACCAAGAAAAGTCTCCTAGGTGAGCCTTGGCAATGTACCAATGAATGGGTTTGGTGTTTGTGAAGATATGATCTTTTGGACCACTTTGAAACAATTTAGTTGATGTTCTTTGTAATTTCCTTTCAGTCTTCCAAAATTATAGTAAACTTTAAAAAGATACACATGGATCTCAAGAAGGTCATTTTGACCCGATTTCTACCACAAGTTTGGCTAAACCAGCATAAACTGCTAGGGAAGCATCAAGATCGGGATGTCTTTCTCTTCCATCATCTGGGTTGTGGGTCTTGGGACATAAGAGAAGAGAGGACAAGAAGTCACTTTCTGTTTAAAGTAGGGCAACTCTGTGGGTCTCTGTGACAAACAATTACCAAAGAGAAGACATTGCCATGATTTTCAAGCTGCTGATTGGGCACACACATATTCAAATCATTTACTGGGTTTAATTATCCAGTTGCTATAATTAACCAGAACAAATCACTAAATTAGATAATCTGCCTACACGTGTTCAGTTTGAAACAAAGGTTCAAAATAAGCAACTCCTAGTCACACCAATCCTTTCTAAGGATATTATAGAATAACATGAGACCTTTACAGGACTACCCAGACTAGATTGTGATACAATATTCACTGGATTTGGTATCCAAGATTCAGCTGCACAGTAAACAGTAAGCCTTTTTTCTTTTAAAAGAAGTATTTGTAGAATCACGTAACAGGTAAAGAAACTCTCAATAGTCTAAATGTGCATTTATGTTATTTGATTTTGGGATTACACAGAATCATGGTAACATTGGAAGGAGGATGAGGGGCTGTGGTTGGAAAAAGGCAAGTAGCATTTGTTGAGCATTTGCGAGATGTGTTATGTATAGTATTTTAATCTCCAGAACTACTCTAAGATTGGAGATGTACTTTATCCCCATTGTACAGGTGAGAATAGTGATGGAGCAGGAATTCAAGTGCATTTCTTCTTGTCTTCACAGGCTGTGCTCTATTTTTTTGTACACGATTGTGAAAGGAGACAAAAAGCTTCAATATCCTAATATAAAATAATAAAAGTAGAAATCGTATCTTAGTGACCATTGACTTTGAGCAATTATATCCCATTCCATATAGTAGCCCAAAGTTCAAATGCAGGAATATGAACCTGAATTATGATGGCTCTTTTAAATGTTGATGTTAATGGGAGTAAGTATTTGTAGGGGTTTTTTGTTTCTCTGAAACAAATATGAAGAAGACCGTTTTAAGGAAAATACAGCATGGTAATTTATGGTACCATCATGAAGCAAGAAGTGAAAGACAGACATTTGAATTTAAATTATTGTTTATGATTGTGTAATTGTATAGGTGTTTCAGTGTCTGTTCCGGAAAATATTCCTGCATCTACTTTTATATATATGATTCTTTCAAGAGATCCAGATCTAGGACAGGAAGTTGAAGTAAGTTTTTTTTTTAATTTTCATCTATTTATTTTTGCCCAACTTGGATGGAAAAAAAAAACCCAAAAGAGTGCTCAATTTTTAATGTACAAAATATTATATTGCCAGGCTGTTAATTAAAGTGTTCTTCATATGTATGGTAGTCACTGAAGTGAGAGAGGAGACTTAAACCTTTCGATGTAGTAACATAGAATTAAAATGCTCTGGCTTTAAAATGAAAGCAACAGATATCAAATGGTCTGAAAGCATTGTGAAAAACTAGAGCTTACATCTATTGGCATTTATCTGATGACATTTACGAGCATAAATAGAATGTTCTTTCATTGTTCATTGCCTTTTATTCATCCCAATCAGGCATATTTTCTTTACTATACATACAATGTGAGTAAAGGATATTTTAGGTCTTCATATTAATTCTGGTTTTAGCAATAATTCATAAAGAGGAGAGAATAAATTTTAGATGATAAAATGGTTACAGCTTAAGTGGGGGTAAAGAAGAAATTTAAGGTTATTCATCACTGTATACTTTCTCAGAAATATTTCTGGTAATACATATGACCTATAATCTAATTATATTTGTAAGAAAAAAATTGTTTATTGATGGTGCAATATATCATAAATCTGATTAATACACTGCAATACTCTGCCCTAAATTTAGTGAGTCAAATTCTCCATAGAAGAGACTAACTTTTTTTCTGTTTGTTCATGCTTGCTATAGTGATACACTTACAAATATCACTTGGGAATATGGTTGAAACTAAAAAGTTTGGGAGAAAGCTCTGTGGAGAATTTAGTCTATATATAATTTTTCTGGTTACCTGATTATAATGAGATATTGATTAATACACTTGATTACATTTTTTGCTCATGTGAATTTCAGACTGAGGACAGACGACAACACAGGAACAATGTAATTCCTGGTATACCAGGCTCAGCTCATGTATTTGTGTGAATGTGTTAGTGTGTGTGTTGGGAGGATAGAGTCAGGATATTGGGGTATGTGGATGTGTGCATTTAAACTAGAATATGTCCATATGTGTGGTGGATGGGTGTCTACAATAGTATCAGTTATATTTATGTGTCTACGTGCATAGCTTCCATTACCAAAAATTAATGTAATATCTAGATTTTGTTGTAAAAGTCATTAGGAAAGAGAAAACAAAAATTTGGAAAATGATGATTAACCATAATGGGAAAAACAAAGAGATTATTTTCATAAGGATATTTAAGAGGATTTTAGTCTAATATGAGCCAACTTTGGTTGTTCGCTTACAGGCAAATGAAAGATGGTTAATATGACCATCAAAATGGCTATTATGCATTTTTTGGAAATGGCATTGGGTATCAGATCTCCCAGGTTTTATTGGGGTTTTTTTATGGGCTGGAATCTGGATGTAAGTGTTTACAGTATAATTTCTTTATGAAATCCTTTTCAAAATCTTTAATATTTGTTTTGATAACAATGGAGAGAAACATGCCGATGCCCATAAAAGTAATAGCTTTGTGCAAGGCAATATTTTATTTTTGCCATACAGAAAATCAATTCAGAGATGAAATCAAATGGCTTTTTCCAAATAATTTGGTGCCTCCTTTAGATATACTTCCTCCTTTAGATATACTTCCTCCTTTAGATATCCTCTTTTAGATATATTCAAGAGGGAACAGCTTTTTTTTTATATTGGAAAAATCTATAAATGCAACACTTGAAAGTAAACTATGAAATTATTGAAAACTATTCACCAAAAATGCTCTAATATTTTAGTATAAAATGCATTGGACAAAATACAACTAAAATGTGAAATAATATGTAGATTATTTTTGAAGTCTGGAACTGAAAGTGAGTTCAGATTTTAATTTATAGGCACTGTCTTCACAAAATTTATTTTGGTTTACACCTTGCCAAATCATTTCATCAAAGCTGTCAGTTCAGGATTCATGCTTAATAATGTATTAACCATGTTTGTGTGTGTTGCAGTTTTTAATATTAAATTTTTCAGTTAATGCCACTGCCTACTTTGCTTTGGATTCACGTAATGGTGTCATTTCTAAAACCACTGAACCTCTTTTGGACTATGAAACAAATCTTAAGGTAAGACTAAATATCAAACAATGAATACCTTTAAATACCCTTCAATAAAATAATTTTTAAAAACTTATCTAAGTTGAAATAAAAAGTTATCAAATTTATATAATTGCATTTTCATAGTCACCCAGATCAAGCAGAAATTCATTTTAAAAGAAAATAAATTTAGGCGCTTATGTGATTCATTGTGTGTACTTTTTCATTAGACCTTAGTTAAATATCATTTCAATCGTTGTGTGTGTTTCTGTGGGTATGTATAAAAGTTGGAGAAGGGATTGTCTCCATATTCAACAGCATGGAACAGAGGCAATGTTCTGGGTAATTAACTAAAAGTACACTTCTTTGGTCTTGAATTATCTGAAAAAGTGCCTCTCTCTTTGGCTTTATGTGATTGTGGAGACCTGGTGTGGCCTTTTTTCCCTGCAATGTCCTGATCAAATTTGAAATTTGCGAATAATTGGAAAGAAGAGTGAGGTATAAGGAGAAGAAAACACGTAACATATCATTTTTTCCTACCAAATCATCCTGGAAAATGCGACCATTTAAATTTCAAATGTTTTCCAGTTTCTTTAAGCAATTCTGGACATTTCCAGTAGTAGACTTATCAGGCTATTGTTGTTGTTGTGTTTTTTATTTGTTTGTTTGTTTAACATCATCTTAACTAAAACATGACTTTCTAAACTGCAAATATTTTGACCAGAACTTATCTCACTATGTGAGAGTTAAAGAAATAAAAGCAACAGCTATTTTTCCACGATATTTGGCTAGTTGCTTGTAAGAATACTTTTCACCCTGGTGTTATAGGATCGTTTCTCATATAGTCAATTTTGTTGTTTTCCATTCACTCCTAAACAAATTGCCTTTTTTCTTTTTGTTTCTTTGTTCTCTCATACAAAGTTCAGGATTAACTTTATTTAGAAGGTGCATATTGACATTTTGATTTTATTTATTTATTTTTATGTATTTATTTTGGGATGGAGTTTCACTCTTGTTGCCCAGCCTGGAGTACAATGGGGCAATCTCTGCTTACTGCAACCTCCGCCCCCCAGGTTCAAGTGATTCTCCTGCCTCAGCCTCCTGAGTTAGTGGGACTATAGGCACCTGCCGTCAGGCATGGCTAATTTTGTAGAGACAGGGTTTCGCCATGTTGGTCAGGCTGGTCTCGAACTCCTAACCACAGGTGATCCACCCACCTCAGCCTCCCAAAGTGCTATGATTACAGGTGTGAGCCACCATGCCCAGCCAACACTTTGATTTTAATTGTACTTAATTCATAAATTATACTAGAGAGAATTGACATTTTTATCATCATAAACCTAGCAAATTCATGTATTTATTTAACAATTTTATTTGAATCCTTCAATAACATTTTGTATTTTCTCTATAAAGTTCTTACACATCATATGTTTAACATTCCTTGAGTTTTATTGCAAATACTTGTTTTCTAATTGTTATTTGTGGTTTTATAAAAAACTATTGATCTTGTATCTTACTCTTAAAAACAGCAAACTTGCTAAAATTTTACATTGATTCTAATAATTTTGAAGTGATCTTTTATTTTTCTGTGTTAACATTCATAAAACATCTGTGGAAAATTGCAGTTGTTCCTTTCTCTCTAATCTTTATAAAATTTTATGTATATTATCTATCTTATTTTTCTGATGAGGACTTCCAGAACAACGTTTCTTAGAAATGGTAATAGCAGGCATCTTTGTCTTGTCATGATTTTAAAAGACATTGTTTAATTGTTTCAAACAACAGTGATTTTTACAGTAGAATTTTGGTGGGTAATCTTCCTTAAGTAAAGAAATTTTTTCTTTATTCCTAGTTTGTTTAGAGGTTTTATCAGAAATTCGATGTTGACTTTTATAATTTTTCTTCATCTACTCAGATGATTATATTGCTTATTTTCCCTTAATTTATCAATGTTTTGAGATACTTTAATACTTTTTTTTATTTTTATAGCATCCTTATGTTCTGACCTGTAACCAATCCCATATGAGATAGTCTTCAATATATAATGCTGAATTCAATTTACCAATCATTTAATTTTGATATTTGAGTCCTGATTTTTTACCTCTTCTCTGACTAAAGTTCATGGTGCTTTTTTTAAACTTATTTATTTCTTTGCTCCCCACCCATGAAGTCACCTTTAGAAGGTATACAAAATCTATTTGGACAGTTGAGAAATTGTCTGCTGGGCCTCAATAGGGCATCGCTGGCCTCAGCAAGCTTACATGTTAATTTCATGCCTTGACAATTCTCGCACCAAATATGTATGTATTGGTAGTATAATTAGTATAATCTTGATTACGAATTTCTTTCTGAACCCATGTGTGTGTGTGTGTGTCCCTCATATAATTTTATTTCAGTGGTATCCTAGGATTGTGGCAAATTGTTTTACACTTACAACAACCTCTTCTAAAAGCAAACAAAAGCAAATGTTCACTGGTAAAATTTCACCGTTTTTTTTTTTTTTTTTTTTTTTTTTTTTGGTTTACATGTCAATCTTCCCCACTAAAATGTGACTTCACCCATGGTAAGATTATTTCTAATTCAGATCTTTTCTCTACTATTCTGCACAGTGCATCAGTAGTGGCCAAGAAGTATTTCTTGAATAAAAGCATGAACTCTAGCTACCAATTTTAAGTGCTTTGTAAAATGTAAAACACCAAGAAACAATAAATTCATTGGTTCAAAAACTTTGTATTTAATACCTTCTGTATGCAAAATGCTGTGTTTATACTCTTATCCCAACTACTACGCCACCACACACTTCATTTTTCTCCCATACTTTTTTCAAAACAAGCAATTTATACATTTTTCTCCTACTATTTTACTGAACAAATAGTTTACTGAACAAATTTTTTTTTTCTGGACAACACTTTAATTAAATGGTAATATATTGTTGGTTGTGCCAGATTTTAGTTAAATATTCCTTGTGATCTTCAGACTTTTTTTCAGCTATTTAAAATATACGCAAAAGGTCGGCAAAGCCTGAGTCCTGTCGTCTCGCCTTCCTCCCATACAGCATGAGCTTCACCACTCGCTCCACCTTCTCTACCAACTACCGGTCCCTGGGCTCTGTCCAGGCGCCCAGCTACAGCACCCGGCAGGTCAGCAGCGCGGCCGGTGTCTATGCAGGCGCCGGGGGCTCTGGTTCCCGGATCTCTGTGTCCCGCTCCACCAGCTTCCGGGGCGGCATGGGGTCCGGGGGCCTGGCCTCAGGGATGGCCGGGGGTCTGGCAGGAATGGGAGGCATCCAGAACGAGAAGGAGACCATGCAAAGCCTCAACGACCGCCTGGCCTCTTACCCGGACAGAGTGAGGAGCCTGGAGACCGAGAACCAGAGGCTGGAGAGCAAAATCTGGGAGCACTTGGAGAAGAAGGGACCCCAGGTCAGAGACTGGAGCCATTACTTTAAGATCATCGAGGACCTGAGGGCTCAGATCTTCGCAAATACTGTGGACAATGCCCGCATCGTTCTGCAGATTGACAATGCCCCTGTTGCTGCTGATGACATTAGAGTCAAGTATGAGACAGAGCTGGCCATGCGCCAGTCTGTGGAGAACGACATCCATGGGATCCGCAAGGTCATTGATGACACCAATGTCACTCGACTGCAGCTGGAGACAGAGATCGAGGCTCTCAAGGAGGAGCTGCTCTTCATGAAGAAGAACCATGAGGAGGAAGTAAAAGGCCTACAAGCCCAGATTGCCAGCTCTGGGTTGACCGTGGAGGTAGATGCCCCCAAATCTCAGGACGTCGCCAAGATCATGGCAGACATCCGGGCCCAATATGACGAGCTGGCTCGGAAGAACCGAGAGGAGCTAGACAAGTACTGGTCTCAGCAGATTGAGGAGAGCACCACAGTGGTCACCACACAGTCTGCCAAGGTTGGAGCTGCTGAGACGACGCTCACAGAGCTGAGACGTACAGTCCAGTCCTTGGAGATCGACCTGGACTCCATGAGAAATCTGAAGGCCAGCTTGGAGAACAGCCTGAGGGAGGTGGAGGCCCGCTATGCCCTACAGATGGAGCAGCTCAATGGGATCCTGCTGCACCTGGAGTCAGAGCTGGCACAGACCCGGGCAGAGGGACAGCGACAGGCCCAGGAGTATGAGGCCCTGCTGAACATCAAGGTCAAGCTGGAAGCTGAGATCGCCACCTACCGCTGCCTGCTGGAAGATGGCGAGGAATTCAATCTTGGTGATGCCTTGGACAGCAGCAACTCCATGCAAACCATCCGAAAGACCACCACCCGCCGGATAGTGGATGGCAAAGTGGTGTCTGAGACCAACGACACCAAAGTTCTGAGGCATTAAGCCAGCAGAAGCAGGATACCCTTTGGGGAGCAGGAGGCCAATACAAAGTTCAGAGTTAAAAAATAAATAAATAAATAAATAAATAAATAAATAAATAAATAAATAAAATATACGCAAAATAGAAGTTTCAATAATGTATAATCTCATAGGATTAAATATAATTTGGAGTTATTTTTCTTTATAAATATGATCTTATTGGCCATAGAATTACATTTAATAAAACAAAATTAAAATCATTATTTGACTTCATCACAATTATTCGTGATTACCTTGTTAGACCACATATCTTCATTATTTGAGGCATTGTCATATCATCTCTTCAAATGAAGCGTTAGATTTTTTAAGGGTTCTAAAGTATTTGTGTTCTTTCTAATTTTTCCAAAAGTAAGATAGTTCTTTAGTTGCACGGACTAGTTTTTCCTAAACAATAAAACTTACTCTTTTATTTTGGTACTTCTACAAATTGAAATCTGATATGTATGCCCAAAACGAACATTGGAAAATATGATCTAAGTTACATGAAAATTAGAAGCATAATTGCAGAAATCTGTACAAAAGTACAAAAGATACTCTTTTTGACAAATGGCCTTATAGTGTTTGGGGAGTGGGTCTACATTCTTATGCTTCCAATTTTCTAAAGTGTTTTTCAATTTTATTTTTAAAGTATTTTTTATGTAAAGGGAAATTAATTGCATTTTTTTATTTTATTTTTTTTGAGATGGAGTTTCACTCTTTATTGCCCAGGCTGGAGTGCAGTGGCGTGATCTCGGCTCACTGCAACTTCTGCCTCCCAGATTCAAGTGATTCTCCTGTCTCAGCCTCCTGAGGAGCTGGGACTACAGTCACCCACCACCACACCTGGCTAATTTTTGTATTTTTAGTAGAGACGGGGTTTCACCATGTTGGCCAGTCTGTTCTCGAACTCCTGACCCCCGGTGATCTGCCCGCCTCAGCTTCCCAAAGTGCTGGGATTACAGGCATGAGCCACTGCACCCAGCCAAAACTGCATATTTTAAGTACTTTATAAAAACCCACATTCTATCTTCTCTTATTTACTTTAGCATTTCCATTTAGTGATTGCTGTGAGAAATAGCGAAAACCGGTCTTTGGAGTTATGCATTGGCACCATCAGTATCAACGTCCAGAATGTCAATGATGAGAGTCCTGTTCTTGCGTAAACAATGAGTAATCTAAATATTTAATTGATAAGATTAAGCCACAGAAATTTTTCTCATAGCAGGATAAAGACCAGTGTTTGGCTATTGTTTCCACTGTTAATTTTTTTAAAATGTTTTAAATGATCTAGAAAGTAAACCTCGATAAATTGTATTTTATTATTCTTTTTACATGCACTGGAAGCCAACTCATTGATATTTTGCCCTTGAAACTACAGAAGAGAATCAGTATTTTTTTGGTGGAATAATCCAAAGCTTCATATTTTTCTGGTATTTATTTTTAATAATAAAAATATTAGAGAAAATGTACATTGATATGTTCATATTGCAAAGTCAATGTAGGTATTCAAGAGAATTTGTGCAATAAGCACTTGCTGATATGGACATATGCCCAAACACAAAGATAATGAAAATCATTGCAAAAACATTTGTAGTATTTTGTAATCTGGAATAAAGTACAATTTACCAATCAGTAGAAGGACTTGAAAAATGATACAGGTAAAAGAAACTTTTAGGTTCTTTTCATAAAATGTAAACATTCTCTAATAGATTTAATAATGTAAAATGAAAAAACATTAAGAAGGCCAGACCTGAAACTGTTACATGATACATATTATATGAAATTTAAAATATTTGCTGTGTAACATAGATGAAGAGACATTTGTTTATAGTGATTGATAAAAAACATCATTTGGTCCCACAGATCTGTACCAGATGCACCTATAAATATTTATGAAAATCTCTCTGTTGGAACAAAGCTGGTCACGTTGACAGCGACTGATCGAGACATAGGGGACTCAGTACATTATGAGCTTATAGGGACACAAAAAGAATTTTCTATAAATGAAGGTAAATAATAATTTTATGGAGAATGATTTTATAAAATATATTAAACAGTGTTTTTTAACTAGTGAAAAATAAACCTGATTATTAAGATGAAACAATATTTAAAATATTTAGCAGCATATTTAGCATATTTTCATGAGGTAGAAATGATTATTTCTTCCTTCTCAGAAGTATGGAAATGGTTGGTATAATCTGGCTGCTACAGGAAGCTCCCAAACAATTCAAACTCACAATAGCATTCCCTGGGATTTTATTGTATGATTATTTGTTTTCTTGAGGACTAAGTTTTCCTATGGAAACCAGAGCAGTCGTAAACATAAAATGAATATTTATTATATATCATATATATAATAACTTTGCATACATAATAACCCCTTTGGGTTTTTACTATCATAATTCTCACATAACATGATGCCTGGGAAATATTTTAATTTATCCAAGCTCATGCAGCCAATTTCTGTGGCAGAACCTGCACTTAAATTCAATCTGCTGGATTTTGACGTTTGTAACTCTACCTACCTTCCACATGGCCAGAAGTTTGGAGTTTCTAGCCCTAACGACATAAATATAAAACAAGAAGAGGAAGAAAAGAAAGATGTCTTCTCTTTTTAAGAAGTGATGTACATTTTCACACATGAAAAGAGCTGGGTTAAACACAAACCATCTATCATATCAGCCAAAAGAGCTCCTGGTAGAGAGCCAGAATCTGAGAGGGACAGGGAAGATGACTTGTGGAGAGAAGGTTCGGTGTGTCACAAGTTAAGGGGGGAATATATATATATATATATCTCACACACACACACATACATATATAAAGAAAGAGAGAGAAGGTTGCCAGAACTGGCAGTGAAAAGGGGATGTTAGCAGAGATGGGTGATTAATTACATACCAAGGAATTGATAAAAAACTAAAGATAAAAGGGATGGTTGCTCCGGTCAGAGATGTGAGTAACAATTGTAGAAAATGAGAAAACTGTAATGAACCCTGTGGGGATAAATTATAATTGAAGGTATCAGAATGAACTTATATTTTTCCATATATATATATTTGTACATGTATATGTGTGCATGTGTGTGTGGTTAACATTGATGTAACTGTACATATATGCAGAGACACACAAACATAAATGCATACATTTTTGAATCCCTACTTAAGGAGTGAAAGAACTTAGGAGCATAATATCAGAATGGCCACAAGTACAGCTATTACTCAGATAATGCGTTCTAAATACCATTTTTCCCCATAGAAGCTTTTTAGAGGAATGGCTCTTTTTGAGGCCACAGTAGTTAAAGTATAAAATGAGCAAGAAAGCAAGAACATGCTCAAATAATGATGAAGGTATGTCAAAAACAAACAAAAATGCCAGAAATCAGCTTGAATTGTTCCCCCTTCCCAATTCTAGAGCAATCTGAACATCAAAATAAATAATACAGTTTATAAATCATAAAATGAGACTCCATGAGTCCATTGGATGTAAATACAAAGATAAATGGACAGTTTGATGAAAAACAAGATGCTTACATAGTTTCAAAATATGTCTTCAAATTATGATTATGATTGTTATTATTTGAGACAGAGTCTCACTGTGTCACCCAGGCTGGAGTTCAGTGGCATGATCTCAGCACTGCAACCTCTGGCTCCCAGGTTCTAGCTATTCTCCTACTGCAGCCTCCCAAGTAGCTGGGACTAAAGGTGCCCACCACCATGCCCAGCTAATTTTTTTTTTTTTTTTGTATTTTTAGTTGAGACAGGATTTCACCGTGCTGGCCAGGCTAGTCTTGAACTCCCGACCTTGTGATACACTCTCATTGGTCTCCCACAGTGCTGGGATTACAGGCGTGAGTCACTGCACCCAGCCCACAAAATACTTACCATTTGCAAAGGGCAAAATAGCAACTTTGGAGTAGAGAAAACTGGCAGACACTCACTGAGTCAAGTAATTAAAATGGACTTCATCAGTAATGAGACAAACTGATAACATTCAATAAGAATACAGTGTAATTTCTATGATATTTAATCAAAAGTTACATAACCTGAATCTAATCATGAGCTCACATTAGGCAAACCCAACTTGAAAGACGTTCTCCAAAATTACTAGTCTGTAATCTTCAAAAAGTTCAAAGTCATGAAACTCAAGGGAAGATTAAAGACCTTTTCCATACTGAAGGAGACTAAAGACACATGACAACATGCGATTCGGAATTGGATCTTTTGCTATAAAATATGTTGAGATATATACTGAAATTTAAGTGGAGGTCTTGGTGTTAGATGTATTGATGTTAACTTTCCGATTTTGATGTACCATGGCTGTTTGAAGAATACCCTTGCTTTTAGGAAATGTATATTGAGGCATCAGGTCAGCTACTTATTCTCAAATTGTTCTGAAAAAAACAAAACTCTTACATGAACTTGTAATTATTTTTAAAATTTAATAATTATAGTAAAATAGAAATGAAAGAGAAAAGAATGATAGCTATAGAAGATAGGCAGAGAAGAGCCAACACTTTAAATCATGTTCTAAAAATTCCTGAAGAAGCAAACCTCTGACAAATACTCAGAGGTATCATCCAAAAAAAATTCCTAAAATGAAAGATTTGAAAAGGCAAACGAGGTTCTTGGAAAAACTAATCCATAATGGCTGAATCTGAGCCAGATTTTAATAAACTATTAGATGTTAATTTTTTAGAAAAGTATTTGGGCCTTTAGGCAAAAAGAGTAGGTCATTACAAGGGAGTAATATTAATAAATTGTTAGAAGACTTTTCTATAAGTTAACAGAGTAACATATTTAGGAAACCTGAGAGGACACAAAATGTGATTTAACAAGTTTACATTCAGCAAAATGACCTCATATATAAAAGACAGCATATAAATATTTGAGAACATGGGAAACAATATCTCCTATTCGTTCTTCCTGATGTATCCACTGGAGAATGCATTCTAGACAACCAAAATACCTAGAAAGGTAAGAATGTGAGAAATGAGAATGAACATAAATTATTTTTTTACCTCTAGATTAAAAATAAAGGTTATAAAGGAGAGAGCACATTTCACATAAGGGTTACACGCTCTGCAAACATAGATGAGATAAAATTATTTAAAAAGTAATTCCCAATGAAAACTTATGTTTTTCTTTTTGTTGATTTCTGTTGTTTTTCTCGTTGCCTACTGTCCCCCACTCCACCTAAACCCTCTTCACCACCCCTACTCCACCTCAGTCGTCTCTGCCTAGATTTCCTGTACTCATTTTTCAACACTCAGCCTAGCCTGCACTCTGCGCTTCCTACCCCACCCACCATGACCCTCCCATGAAATATGTTCCAAAATGCACAGTTAAGAAGGCTTCTCTCTTTCCCTGTCACTTATGCAACCACCATTCCTTACAGATCCACAGTTGTGATTAGCGTGGATTTCATCAGATCAATGACTGACCTTTATTTTATCCTTAGAACTAACCATGCCACTATTTTTAATTCATAACTTATTCATTTTATGAGTAATGAAAAAATTTGCATCTGCCTGCCTTTTAGATTCAGGAGAGGTCACACTTGCCTATCCTTTGGATTATGAAGACATAGCCACCCCAAAGTCTTGGGTATTATATTTTAGAGCTTGTGACAATGAACGAATACATTCAACAACTGGGACAGTCACAGTGTTTCTACAAGATGTAAATGATAATCCACCTCAATGCTCACAGGATATTTACATGTAAGTTATGATAGCAATTTTTGGTCTTCAGATTTTGGCACAGAGAAAGCAGGAGAAAAACAAATGGATAAGCATCGTACCATCCCTGGAATGAAGCTGAAGCCTTTCATTCTTTCCTTTATTTTCAGACACTGTGAAGCTTCTCTTTCCATTTCCTCCCTGGTACAAGTGGATCTGCTTTATTAATTATTTAAAAAGTATAAAAATTAAAGCTAGAAAGCCAAAGGATTATTTTGTTTAGTTTCATGCTTTCAGGGAGTTAAAAGAGCTATTATATGAGAAATCATGTATTTGTATAAATGCAAGGTTATAGTTTGTTTTATATTTTACTGACATTAATGATAACTCTAAAGCCACATACAAACTTACTTTCTTTGTTCTAGCTTTTAAACTACGTAGAAATTTAAAATGCATGTATGATATGTTATTTCTATTATTAAAATGGAGTTAATTTACTCACAAAGATTACAAAGTTAATAAATAGTGGGCTGGATCCTGAAACCTCGATTTTCTGATCCTTAGTGTATTGCTCTCTACAGAATACAAGAGGTCTTTTTGACTTCTAGGTCTTTTTGACTTTTTAACTTAGTCTAGGAGTAACCTGATAACATATTCTTCTTTGATATTCTAGTAACATATCTCATTCCAACAGTGTGCAATTACAGAATTAATGATAGATCACATGATCTGTTAATAATTAACGATCACCAATGATGATCAATTAAGTAATATTGATATTACACTATCATATATCATATAGAAAATTTGAGGAAAACCATAGTAATCTGTGCTTCCAGCAACAAAAGACTATCTAGATGGACCTAAAATAAATTCTATGCAGTAGAATTTTGATAGTCCTGCAAGTTCAACAATAAAAGCTCCTGCTTACTTAAAATGTTCACTTTCATAGCAGAAATGATATTTTATAATACATTATAAAAGGTTTTTGGTGGTCTGCCCTTGAATTACTTTCTCCCACTGAAAACAATATTTTATGAATACAAATGCAGGGATATATTTGATCACTTTATAAGAAAAATGACCAAAATGCACATACAAAAATGGTGCCATTGCTCCATTATACTCAAAATCAGCTTTTAGGGGGATATCACCACCGACCCCACAGAAATACAAACTACCATCAGATAATACTATAAAGACCTCTACGCAAATTAGAAAATCGAGAAGAAATGGATAATTTCCTGGACACTTACACTCTCCCAAGACTAAACAAGGAAGAAGCTGAATCCCTGAATAGACCAATAGCAGGCTCTGAAATTGAGGCAATAATTAATTGCCTACCAACTAAAAAAAGTCCAGGAACAGATGGATTCACAGTTGAATTCTACCAGAGGTACAAGTAGGAGCTGGTACCATTCCTTCTGAAACTATTCCAATCAATAGAAAAAGAGGGAATCCTCCCTAACTCATTTTATGAGGCCAACATCATCCTGATACCAAAGCCTGGCAGAGACACAACAAAAAAAGAGAATTTTAGACCAATATCCCTGATGAACATCGATGCAAAAATCCTCAATAAAATACTGGCAAACCGGATTCAGCAGCACACCAAAAAGCTTATCCACCACGATCAAGTGGGCTTCATCCCTGGGATGCAAGGCTGGTTCAACACACGCAAATCAATAAACGTAATCCAGCATAGAAACAGAACCAAAGACAAAAACCACATGATTATCTCAATAGATGCAGAAAAGGCCTTTGACAAAATTCAACAGCCCTTCATGCTAAAAACGCTCAATAAATTCGGTATTGATGGAACGTATCTCAAAATCATAAGAGCTATTTATGACAAACCCACAGCCAATATCATACTGAATGGGCAAAAACTGTAAAAATTCCCTTCGAAAACTGGCACAAGACAGGGATGCCCTCTCTCACCACTCCTATTCAACATAGTGTTGGAAGTTCTGGCTAGGGCAATCAGGCAAGAGAAAGAAATCAAGGGTATTCAGTTAGGAAAAGAAGAAGTCAAATTGTCCCTGTTTGCAGATGACATGATTGTATATTTAGAAAACCCCATTGTCTCAGCCCAAAATCTCCTTAAGCTGATAAGCAACTTCAGCAAAGTCTCAGGATACAAAATTAATGTGCAAAAATCACAAGCATTCTTTTACACCAGTAACAGACAAACAGAGAGCCAAATCAGGAATGAACTTCCATTCACAATTGCTTCAAAGAGAATAAAATACCTAGGAATCCAACTGACAAGGGATGTAAAGGACCTCTTCAAGGAGAACTACAAACCACTGCTCAGTGAAATAAAAGAGGACATAAACAAATGGAAGAACATACCATACTCATGGATAGGAAGAATCAATATCATGAAAATGGCCATACTGCCCAAGGTAATTTATAGACTCAATGCCATCCCCATCAAGCTACCAATGAGTTTCTTCACAGAATTGGAAAAACTGCTTTAAAGTTCATATGGAACCAAAAAAGAACCCGCATCTCCAAGACAATCCTAAGTCAAAAGAACAAAGCTGGAGGCATCATGCTACCTGATTTCCAACTATACTACAAGGCTACAGTAACCAAAACAGCATGGTACTGGTACCAAAACAGAGATATAGATCAATGGAACAGAACAGAGTCCCCAGAAATAATACCACACATCTACAACCATCTGATCTTTGATAAACCTGAGAACAAGAAATGGGGAAAGGATTCCCTATTTAATAAATGGTGCTGGGAAAATTGGCTAGCCATAAGTAGAAAGCTGAAACTGGATCCTTTCCTTACTCCTTATACGAAAATTAATTCAAGATGGATTAAAGACCTAAATGTTAGACCTAATACCATAAAAACCCTAGAAGAAAACCTAGGTAATGCCATTCAGAACATAGGCATGGGCAAGGACTTCATGTCTGAAACACCAAAAGCAACAGCAACAAAAGCCAACATTGACAAATGGGATCTAATTAAACTAAAGAGCTTCTGCACAGCAAAAGAAACTACCATCAGAGTGAACAGGCAACCTACAGAATGGGAGAAAATTTTTGCAATCTACTCATCAAAGGGCTAATATCCAGAACCTACAAAGAACTCAAACAAATTTACAAGAAAAAAACAAACAACCCCATCAAAAAGTGGGCAAAGGATATGAATAGACATTTCTCAAAAGAGGACATTCATACAGCCAACAGACACATGAAAAAATGCTCATCATCCCTGGCCATCAGAGAAATGCAAATCAAAACCACAATGAGATACCATCTCACACCAGTTAGAATGGCAATCACTAAAAAGTCAGGAAACAACAGATGCTGGAGAGGATGTGGAGAAATAGGAACACTTTTACACTGTTGGTGGGATTGTAAACTAGTTCAACCATTATGGAAAACAGTATGGCGATTCCTCAAGGATCTAGAACTAGAAGTACCATATGACCCAGCCATCCCATTACTGGGTATATACCCAAAGGATTATAAATCATGCTGCTATAAAGACACACGCACATGTATGTTCATTGTGGCACTATTCACAATAGCAAAGACTTGGAATCAACCCAAATATCCATCACTGACAGACTGGATTAAGAAAATGTGGCACATACACACCATGGAATACTATGCAGCCATCAAAAAGGATGAGTTTGTGTCCTTTGTTGGGACATGCATGCAGCTGGAAACCATCATTCTCAGCCAACTATCACAAGAACAGAAAACCAAACACCGCATGTTCTCACTCATAGGTGGGAACTGAACAATGAGATAACCTGGACTCTGGAAGGGGAACATCACACACCAGGGCCTTTCACATGGAGGGGTCAGGAGGGAGGGATTGCATTGGGAGTTATACCTGATGTAAATGACGAGTTGATGGGTGCTGACGTGTTGATGGGTGCAGCACAGCAACATGGCACAAGTATACATATGTAACAAACCTGCACGTTATGCACATGTACCCTAGAACTTAAAGTATAATAATAAAAAAAAATCAGCTTTTAGTTTATTTGTAAACTTTTTGTCAGAGATGTTCTGCTGAAAACCAAAAGGCCAAAGAACAAAGAAGAATTCTGTAGCCTCTCCAATAGTTGTTTGCTTTTCCTTTCTATTCCAGCTAGTAGTCTACAGATTCATGTTGGAGGGTATTAGAATTTTTGTTTCTAAAACATTTTTCATGTTAACAAATTAGACAACTCACCTTTTATTCCTCTATTATTTTAATTGTAGTGTATTTTAAATGCTTAACATTAGATATTTTCTTTTAGAAAAGAGAAAAATATCATTATAATTTTGTGTACTAGTCAAGATACCAGTGATTGCTGTTTTAAAAAATAACGTACATATATATCACTGGCTAAACCCAATAAGTATTTCTTTGCCCCTTATGCAAAGAGTGGTGCAGGTTGGTGGGCTCTACTGTGTGGCACTCTGTGCTGTGACTCAGGGATCCTATACTACTCAACTGTTTGGCTTTGCAGTGTGTTGCCTTGTGCTCCCAACCACATGAAGAGAAGTGAGAAAGACAGCATGTAGAAGGTACCCCCAAATTTTAATCATCATACTGAGAACTGATATAATGCATTTCCACTTGCATTTCATTTGCTAGCACATCCCACATAGCCTACTACAGTAGCTATAGGGAAACTGGGATATATAGAGGGACATAGGAATATTGGTAAGAATAAACAGTCCCTGCTAGCTATCAAATTTAATAGTCAATAGCTCTGTTTTCTTATTTTTAAATGGGAGACAAGTATATATTATCTGTAAAGAAAAAGCATGGGACATTTAATTTCAAGAGATCACATAGAGATCTAGGATTTATAAATATAAAATTATGAATCTCAGATACTAATTTCCATTTTGTTTAATGATAATATGTGTGCATAATACTAAAGTTGCTGCTTATTCATCTAGCATAATAGCAATTCAATTCCCTTAGCCTCAGCAAGGATGCCAAATAATTTCTTATCTTACACAATTTTTCATCAATGTTGTACTTTTCTTATTGGCAGAAGTGATTATTTAAAGTATCACATTTTTAAACATCTATTAAATATTATCATCTGCATAAATCTAGATTAACATGTTATACCACATTTTTCTCATATTCTACTCATTTCAGAATTGAATGTCCTGAAAATATCCCAGTTGAAACTCTTTTAGTCTCTCTAACTTGTACAGATAAGGATGGAAGTGCTCCCAATAACAATATAACATATCATTTGATTATGGATGCCTTTTCAAATGGAACATTTACCCTCACAAACAATGAACTGAGAGTGAGTATTTTTAAGTTGCTCTCTGATTGTGTCCCTGTGATTAACCTTAGATAGAAAAATATTTTATTTTCATGATTATAAAATTCTTAATGAACTACAGTAATTCAAATAGCTGATGGCAGAATTTGTTCCTGGATTTTTAATTGAACCTTAAATTACCAACAACATATCTTACTTTGAGATGAATGCTGGAATGCAATTTTGATCTTTGGAACTGAACTAGGAAGGTTATAAATTTCCTAAAACAAATGGCTCTGTAATAAAATACTGTCTATTTCTTTGGAATGTGTCAAAACTACTGAAACGGGTTAATTCCCTTGACCCCTATGCAGGACTTGTGAAGGGGGTGGCTCATTTACTCAGCCCTCAGCTCTAAACCCCTCACAGGATGGGGAGCTCACAGGTGAGCGGGTGCGGGGGCTGGGACTCATGCCTCTGGGCACTGGCAGGAGTACAGCTCTGTGCTTCACCATGGCGTCTAAGGGGGTACCTGTGACCCTGGAGCCCCAGAGGGCATGTGTTACAGTGTGCTCTTTTAGCTTTTATGTCCATCCATGTACAGCTTAAGTGTTTAACAGCTCAGTGGAGGGTCAGGGTGACAGCCTTTCACACCCATCCTCTTGGTACCTAAGTTCTTGTCCAGCATCCAGGAAGAATCAGGCCACACAAATGAACTGAAGAGTGGTGAACGTAGAATATTTTATTGAGTGGTGGAAGTGACTCTCAGTGTGATGGGGAGCTGGACAGGGGATGGAGTGGGAAGGTGGTCTTCCTCTGGAATTTGGCTCCAATCGAACTCTTCTCTGAAGTCCCACTGTCAAGCTGCTCTCTCTGATGTCCAGCTGCTGCTTTTCTTCTCTCCTTCTCTGCTGCTCAGCCACTCTGCTGCTCTGCTGCCCCTCTGCCAGTGGAGCCTGGGATTATGGGTACAGGATGTGGGGTGGGGCAGGCCAAGATGGTTTTGGAAAAGGCAACATTTGGATGGGAAAGCAGGAATACATGTTCTCACTTTGGGCCATAGTCCTAGGCTTGGGGGTGTGGCCTTAGCTGGGGACCACCCTCTTCTACCCATTATTTCCTTGCCTCCTGTCCATATCACTGCCATAGTTACTTTTAATAAATATATTCAATAACTATCAAATATGGTATATGAAGATAATTAATATGCATACTTTTTTACTGTATTCTGGGATGTGCCATAGCTCAAATATTTTACCAATTAAAGAAATCTAGAACTTTATTTCCAATAAATGTTGAGACCTAAGTCAGGCTATATGTTGTTATACTCACATATTTTTAAAAGAATAGGTGGGGTTAGATTAGACATTGTGTTCAACAAAGATTCCTGGGTAATGGCTGAACATTGCTATCATAAAAGTTGTTCAAACCCATGTTGAGTTTGTTTTCATTAACAGATAAGAAACAAAACACGGTTTGTATGAGTAGACACAGGTAACAAGCACTTCTTTTTTACCTTATTTTGATACTGAATTCATTGCAAATGGACCTCTATCCAAGTTGCATTCCATACAAACCCCTAACATTATCATTCTCTGTCTTATACTTTGTGGCTGAGATGCACAGAACCACTTTCACAATCTTAAAACAATGGATGGCCTTCACCTCGCTTTTAGTTCTGCTGTTCATGCTATTCATACTGTTAGAAATTCTTCCTCAGTTATGTTGTGTCCCCAGTACTCACACACTTCTGCATAGCCCTCATGGCTTTGTTTGAGATTGTTTCTTTTAAGAGCCATCCCTGATATTTCTTCTCCCTCTTGTCTGGATTAGGCACATCTCATTGGGTTCTTGCAACATTTTGTATCTGTCCCACCATAGCACTAATTACATGTTCCATCTGTTTCTCCCGTTAGATGGTAAAAGAAAAAAATCTGTTATTAAACTAGTTTCTGACATATGTTTTTAGAGATATATATATTGATTAATGAACAATGAATGGATATAAATTTACCAATTGATAGAAGAAATAAGACCTCGTGTTTGATCAGTAGGGTGACTGTAGTTTGCAACAATCCATTGTATAATTCAAAATAGAAGAAAATAATATAGATATTTCTAGTGTAAAGAAAAGACAAATATTTAAGGTGATGGATATCCCAATTACACTGATTTGATCTTTACAAATTATACAAATATATTGTTGCATGTACCCCAAAATATGTACATTATGTATCAATAAAAAATAAACTAAAAATGCTGAATGAGTAAATAAAATGAACAAAATTATACTGTAAAAGTCGTTTTTGTAAGACATTGATAGGATTTAATAACATTATTGCCAGATGCATCAATGCCACATTTTCATAATTCCTTGCAATTAGAATATATTGTTGATATGACTAGAATATCAAAACAGATACTTGTAAACTACATATGTTACATTTGTATCCTGATAATGATGGAAAATAATACAATATCAAAAATATCCTCAATTAGGAATACGAAGATCATGGCATGAAAAACATTTCTTTGAATCTCCCTTATTCATGCAACTCTAACAAGAATAAAACAAATAAAACAAGCATACAAAATACATGAGTAAACAACAACAAAATTTTTGTAGTGGACCTGGTCTAATTTGACTAAAACCATAAAACCGGCCACATAAATTTCCTAGAAGCAAAACCATTGACACAGAGTATTTTATGATGGCTTTCTACCTTTGCCTGAAAATTATGAAAAAGTAATCTTTATTAAATTCCCTGGCATATGGTATAACCTCTTTTTCTTTTTTCCAACTATTATTGGAAGGAGAACAATAGTATTTTTCTCAAAGGGTGATTAAGTTCAGAAAAAGTCATAAAGTGGCAACATCCTTATCTTAAAGAAGCTAGAGAAAAGAAGCTAGTGTGTAAAAAAATAAACTGACACAATTTTAATGCTTAGGGAATAAAACATTTACTAGAAGAACATAGAAAGAACATGTGTTTGGCTCTCCAATGATGTTTGAGTTTTAAACTCATAAAAGGGCATAATTAAAATATAATTTTTTAAAATTAAAAATAAAACATTTGTTCTTAGATGCCATACATTGGCATATGTATTATATTAATGAGATAAAATGAGATTAGCAATCACTCAAAACTATGATTTATAATAAGCACCAACAATGTTATGTTAAAATAATGATTATAGCTCTAGTAAACTATTAGATATTAACTTTAAATTTATCTTTACTCATGGAGGAATGATATTCACCAGGGTGCCAGTGATAGCCATGTAATTGTAATATTTAACAATGAATTACTATTTAATGAATCCAAATGATTTCATATGCAATATATTGAACTTATTAATAAAATAATAAAAAGGAATATTTCTTTAAGTCAGTATTACTAATCATGTATTTTATGAGGTTATTTCTCTTTAATGAGCATTGACCTGAAAAATCACCCCAATATATTTTTACTAGTCAATTCATTTTTTAAATTATTATTTTATGATGTAATATTTGATATTAGATAACATAAGTAACATATTTGCAAGTAATAAAGCATAGTAATAAAATGAACCCCTGAGCCTATCATCTCACTTCAGAAATTGAATATTACTAAGAGCTGTGCTGCTACCCTTTGCCATCCCTCATCCTGAATTTTGTGTTTGTCATTGACTTGGGGATTTTATAGTTTTGTCATCAATGTACATATTACTAGATAACCTTGTTATGTTTGCTTAGTTCTTGACCTTTAAAAAAGCGGTATACCTATGCAGTCTTCTGTAACTTGATACTTGATTCATTATGTGTTTGAGTCATTATTGTTTAGGGAGTACTTGTTTATCATATCTATCATCTGTCTGTCTATTTATCATCTATCTATCTGTCTATCAGTCACTTAGTTGCTGTAATGTTCCATTATATATCTTAATATTCCATTGTATGACTATAACCATTCTCCCATTGGTAGAGATTTGAATTTCCTCCTGGTTTTTCTGTGTTATGTATATCATTGTAATGAGCATTCTTGTGTGTTTCTCTTAGTGCCCCCCAGATCAGAACTGCTATGTTATAATGTATTTAAACGTTCAGCTGTATGAGTTAGTGCCAAGTTGCTTTCCAAAGAGGTTGTACCAGCTTATACTGTCACCTGAAATGGATATGCATTGCTTTTGAGCAATATTCTTATAATAACTGCTACTGTCACATCGTTTAACATGTTTTTGCCTAACTGATAATGAGATTGCACATCATTCCATATATTCACCAAATATGTGAATAAACATTAAATCTTTGTGTTTCCTTTGTGTGAAAAGCATAATCATGTCTTTATCCATTCTGTTTTGTTATTATTGGTGTGATATACTCTGATATTTTGGAAAATATCCTATATTTTCTTGTAAATATTTTTACAAGTGGCATTTCATATTTAAGTTTTTCTAAATTAAAAGAACTTATTTTGTGGTCTGCAGTAAAGTAGGAATGCAATTAATTATTTTTCACTATTTAGAGCACCTACTCTCACAGTGATATTTCTACAGAGACTTCTAATGCTATCTCTGAAACATACAGAATTTCCATAGATGCTGTGTCTGCCTCTGGCTATTTCCTTATTGTAGTTGTAGTTCTTTTCATTGTTAAATTTATGTCTGTATTTTCATATTCTCTTAATATCGATAGAAAAGGCATACAATAAATTTACAAAATAATTACTGGTGTAAATTGTTAACTTCCTGACTCATATATGATTCAGTGCCATTGTTCTCTTTGTTACTTTATCTATTTAGAATATAGACTACAGAATTCTAATATTGAAAAGCACCTTAGAGATTACTTAATATGCTACTTCATTCACGAAAAACTATTTTGCCCCATTTGACTGTTTCATTTACGGACTCTGATTTCTATAATTCTGGGAACACTGTAGAATTTTGAGAAAACAGTTTTATTCACCTATCCTTTTTGCACAAACTCAGTATCCAGTTGCTACACATAACTTCCCTCCTTACTAGGTATTGGCTGTTTGTTGAGAAAAAATAGTTAATGTGAATGTGGCTGAGGCACAAAAAAGATCTTCAGAAGAACTGAAGACACAGCACGCGATCACATTCTTTCCACTCCTCCCCTTGGATGGCCCCAGACATACTCTAGGCTACAACCACCCTGAGGATTGTGAAGGGCAAGACTCTTGCCACTTCCCTTTGTATTTAATGTTATTAAAGATCCTGAAAGCATCATGCCTGCCATGCACATTCTTCCCAGGAGAGTAAAGTGAAAGAGCAAAAATATGAGATGCTTTGACCTCTCCCAGCAGAATGGATCTCAAGTTCTGTTTTTGTGTAATTTTGAAGCTTGCAATTCGAAGCTTGCTGCCTACAGATTATTTCCACTAATACCCAGATCTAACTCATTTTGAAAGAACACAAATTCATGACTACTTTTTTCCACATCATAGTAACTATTTATGAAGATAATGCATAAGAAAATGGCAATCTATGACAAATGAATCAGTGCGAACAAATGCACATAAATATCATACCCTACTTTTGCTCTTAGCATACTTTTACAATGTATGGTAATAATTACAAAGTGCCAGAATATGAAGTAATATCATCTTAGTTTTGCAATAAATTTATAGTTGTATATTATAAAATTTTGCAGTACAGAATCCACTAGCTACATATACCTTTGAGCTCATGAAATGTGTTTTGTCCAAATTGAGATATGCTATAGTTTTCAATTAAGCAAAGAATTTCATAGAATTAGAATGAACAAACATGTAAACATCTCATCAATATTTTTGATATTGATTGTAATTTAAAATGCTAGCATTTGGGATATGTTTGACTAAATAAAATACTTTATTAAAATTAATATTACCTGCTTATTTGTATTATTTCAAAATATGGCTACTAGAAAGGTTTAAATTTCATATGTGGCACACATTTATGACTCATATTCCTATTGGACAATGCTGTTCTAGAATATCACTTTCACTAATTTGTTACCAATATAAGTTTCGTATGTCTTCATTTTGGATTCATGCAAATAACAAAAGAGATGTTTAACCAAAGAAAACAAAGTGAACCATTGATACACTGTTTTTCATCTACAGATTGGACCTAGACATCTGGATTTTGATAACGCTATTTTTGCAGGAATGCATTTCAAACATACATTGTTTGTGAAAGTGTCTGATGAAGGAAGTCCTGTACTATCAAGTAAGAAATTACTAATTTGAAATATTAAAATAGTTTGACATAGAAAGCACCCAGTGCATTTAAAAATTGTGTCTCAGAAGTTTGTCATATTTATAAGTATTCAAAAAATCTGTTATAATAACGTATGCAATATATTATTATATTAACTTATTTAGTGCTCATGCACAGCTATTTAAAAACTGAGTCTACATAAAAACAAACTAGAGAATGAAACCCAAATGTTTAATACAGCACATTACAGTTATTAAAATACAATGTCAAAAAATAAACATTTTTAGAATACTTGTGTATTTAAAATACTTCTCAAGGAATTATTTGTTTATTCTACTTTAGAGAAAATACTAATATTCAGATTCTCATAGTAAATTGCATTTCTTTCATTATCATGCTGAAGTATTTTGATTATATTTCAATTTGATGAATAGTTTGTCAGATTTTGGAAACTATGGTCTTTAATTCAGAATAGTAGCATTTATATATAAACACACTATAAAAAACAATTGCTTTGACAGGTGTTCAAAAAGAATCAATGGAATGTTTTACTCCTAAACTTATTTCCAAATGCTCTATGATTGAAAAGGTAATAATTTAATAAAACTTATCAGTATAAATGTATAATTTATGCCCTGAGATTTTAGTATAAAATATAATAAATGTAATATAATAGGAGGTGTTAATTAAAAAGATAAAAAGGATTATTGAAGAAAACACATTATTACCTCAGCTATATTTTTATGTGCTTTCTTTTCCATAGCAATTATTACAGTGATTGTAAGCGTGAGTCGCATAAATGAACTGAATCCAATTGGAACTGCATCAGCATTTGCCTTCAGTGTATTTGAAAATAGTCCAGTTGATACGCTAGTTGGAAAAGTTACATTTACTGATGCAGACTGGCCATTTAATAATATGAAATATACCATTGTTGGAGGCAATTTGGGAACACCTCCCAAATTTTACATTGAACCAGATACAGGTATTGTAAAAACGCTGATACCAATTAATCATAAAAGTAAAGATCTCATATACACTCATTGGAAATGTATTTTATTTAGAAACTGTGATCATGAGAACATCTTAAAAACTTTCTCTTGAACTATTTAATGTTCGCCTGGATTTGTTAGCTGTATCCATAAATTCTTACTTACCTAAGGCAAAGCACTAAAGCTTTGATCTTTGCTATATTGATCTTCTATATAAAGCCTATGCACTTGTGCTTTTCCATGTATCCAAGAACGTGACTTAACAGGTGAATAAAATAGTGCATAGTTTAATACCGGTTATAATTACACTTTAGGGGTATGAATATATAATGCATTTATTTGTATTAGTTAATTTCTATTCATTATTGTAAGAATTTCATTTATAGAATTAACATTTTAGAATATATTGCAAGTATTTACTAATCCTGGGATAACAGGTCTCCCTTTATTTTTGCATCAGGAGTGATAAAGCTATTAGATTCACTAGACAGAGAAATTGAATCACAGTACAAGATAGCTGTGAAAGTAACAGACTTGGACAACGATGCCATCCCTGATCCCCTCAGACAGAGAAGTGGTACTGCTCAGGTGACCATCAATGTTCTGGTAAGAATGAGTCACTGCTTGTGACATTGTTATCCCTTTGAAAGCACATTCTGGAGAAATAAAAATGAGGGGAAGTTGTAAATGGTTATATTTCAGAGTCCTTGGTATGGATCTAAATTGAGAGAGTAGCATATTGGTCCAAAAATATTCTAATTGTAACATACATTGATACAATTGTCATTATATGCAAATTAACCTGTGTGACTTCTAAACTAATTTGATTGTCTTACAAATCTGAACTTGGATGAAAGGTGCGGGATACCTCTGGTTGTATTTCAGAAGTTGTTGGAGGGATTATTTTGTGGTTAAACATATTTCCATAAGCAAGCAAACATATGTCCTAGAGCTTTAAGAAGTTACTTTGATACATTTTAATCCATTTCGGTGGTTTGCCTGCCTCTTCTCACCCTCTCTGGTTTTCAAGGAAGAAATATCTTAATATTTTTTACTAATAAAGATTCTGAGAGATCAGCCTCAGAGTCTCACAAACATGAAGTATAGAGGCAAAAAATTCTAAGTTTTTTTTTTAATTAATGCAAGAATATATTTTACTTGGCTTGTTCAAGGCTTACATCAATAAAATTCTGTACATTACTTTCATTGGCAGACGCATATAGAAAGAAAAATTTGCCTTTATAGGTAGTGCCAATTTTTTTATCTTATGATTTTGTTTACACTCTTTTTGGTGCTTGAGAACAGTAAGAATTCTAACACTGGATCCTATGGAAAAGACAATAACTTCTCATGAAAATATTTAAAACCACAAACATTGTTTAAAGCCTGTGTGTACTCTTGCATGGTGAACACTTTCATATGTGTTCTTAGTGAGCTAAAATAGTTAGCGGTGGTCATGACTCAGTGTTACAATCCCCACTTTAGGCTTATTATGTCTGGAAAACACAATAAACCAGGCCAAAAATCTTTGTAGGGAGAAATTTAATAAAGTGACTTGCATGGCTTCAGCAATGACTCAGAGGATGTCATAAGCTAATGAACCTACTCTCCTTATGCCAGCTTTCAATAATACATCCCAATACACTCTAAGGTACAGTTTCTCAGTAGATGTCCTTCATAGTTGCACTTCTGCAAACTTACTAGTGTCACTTTCATTTTGTGTGTGAATTCCTACATTCCAATAAGTATGAGAATAAACAATCTCTGTTCTTCATCTGTAAAATCATTCAAATTTGTTCTCTAATGGGACTAGAAGGATTGGTTCAGGAAAGAATACTTGATTTCTTGAGAGTAGGCAAAAGGCTATACATTTCCCACCATCAGATGGGTTAACTTAACATTGCTGAAGATACTGTTACTAAATTTAAATACCTTTTCTCTAAAAATACTTTCAACCAAACTTTAGGTAGAAGTTATCAAAATGCATCATTTAGAAAAAATAAGTTGAAGCCAAAATTCTCTAGCACAATAAAGTTTATCATACTACACTTTGTTCAAAAAAAGACTGAAGCTGACATATGAAGTTACACACAATAGAATATTATTACATAAAGCCAGGGCAGATGGATGAATTTTTATCTATAAGAATAAACAAATAACAAAAATTTATGTTATTTATAAATGGAAGTTTAATACTGTTATAGACTGAATGATTATACCTCCCCTCTCAGTTCACACATTGAAGCCGTAACTCCCAGTGTGACTGCATTTGGAAACTACTCGTACTTGTATTTGGAGGTAATTAGGATTAGATGAAGAAATAAAGGTGAGAACATGGTGTGATGGTATTCGTGTCCTTCTAAGAAAAGACACCAGAGAGCTTGGTCTCCCTCTCTGCCATGTGAGGACACAATGAGAAGGTGGCTACCTGCAAACCAGGAAGGGAACCCTCACCAGAAACTGAACACTGCCAGATCTTTATCTTGGACTTTCCAACCTCTAGAACCGTGAGAAAATAATTTCTTTTGTTTAAGCCATGCTGTGTATGGTATTTTGTAATGGCTGTTCAAAGTATCCTAAGAGAAATACTAATTTTGGTTTAGCAAAAATGTTAGAAAGTTATAGTATTAAAACATATATTTCTAGTAAATGATAGATACATATATATATATCAATGGAAAATAATAGTAAGTCTAGGATCCAAGTGATAAAATAGTAGGTTAATGATAAATTATTACATAAATGTGTTAGAGTAAGAACCCATTTTGGAAAACAATGAACACCATTTCCTACTTTAAAAATATAAAAAAATTAATATGTAATATAATCTTTAATATGAAGAAACATGAAAATAATTATGAAATGTTAATTTAGGAAGGGTCATCACAAGGCAAGCATCAATTGTTATTATATGCAAATTAACCTGTGTGGCATCTAAGCAAGTTGAGACCTCATGTAGGACAAGATTGGTAGGTCTAACTACAGAGACAGTTAACCTGTCTTCAGTTCAAAAATAGCATAAAGGAAATTAAAAAGGAAACAAAACATTAGCACAAATATATTTGAAGCATTTATAAAGTAATTTCAAATATTAATATTTTAGTCAATAAAGAGCTTTTTATAAATCAGAAAGAAAAATTCTCAACAGGAATTGAAAGTTAATATATGAAAAATATTACCAACTTTACTAGCAAGTAAAGAAAGGAAAATGAAACAATCTAATTTCTATTTTTGTATTGAATTATAAAATAAAGCAGATGATATTTTTTGTCGGAAATGGTATGGGGAATTGACAGCTCATTTCTCTGGGAATTCAAATTGAATTGGCACTAGGTTTTTCTGAAGGTTTTGGGCAACACATGCAAATTAATATTCACATTTTATGTGTGAAGAAGCTCTTGTTTACAGTTAAATAATGAACCTAGCATGGTTATTGAAACTAGAGCCAGACCTTAGTCCCAGCCCTTTAGTCACAATACTCTTCTATTTTTTGACAAAAACATAACCACAAAGACTACTCTCATGATTCCTGTGGTGATAAAGTATCTGAAATCATAGCAATCATTATTTTATAAACATCTGGAAATCTTTCATAGATGATTTTTCATGTGATTAAATATTTTTCTCCACATGATCTCTATGTCTTGAAAATTTTAATTGAAGCAATTCTGGTACAGAGTGTCTACCTTTTGTTTCTAAAACAACAACAAAAGACTCCTAATATAGCACCCAAAAAACCACATATACACGATTCTGCTATGTCCTCCCAGATAAACTAATTTCCAAATGTATGTTAGTTAGCACGTCTTAATGAGATAAATTTTACAGATGCCATTAGCTATTGCCAACTTCAAATTGGTTATTGCCAATTGATATATTGATCTGAAGCTCATGTTTCTAAGAAAACTCAGGTCATGATAATAAGCTGCATTATGATAAACTGGTTGCTAGAAAATGCATATTTCACAGAAGCAGGAATTGGGTGGCACACGTCTTTGTTTTGACAAAATCAGGCACTAGATTTTCAAGTAATATTTTAAAAGGAAGGGAAGTTCAGCACACATCCCACTTTCACCCTACAAATAATTATCACTAGTTTTTTTGTTGTTGTTGTTTGTTTGTTTTTGAGACGGAGTCTCGCTCTGTCACCTAGGCTGAAATGCAGTGGCATGATCTCAGCTCACTGCAACCTCCGCCTCCCAGGTTCAAGCGATTCTCCTTCCTCAGCCTCCCGAGTAGCTGGGATTACAGGCATGCACCACCACGCCCAGTTAAATTTTGTATTTTTAGTAGAGATGGGGTTTCACCATGTTGGTCAGGATGGTCTCAATCTCTTGACATCATGATCCGCCTGCCTCCGCCTCCCAAAGTGCTGGGATAACAGGCCTGAGCCACCGCGCCTGGCCATATCATGTGTTTTATAATAAAGGCAATACCTAACTACTGTGACTTTCAAGGATATTTGAAATCTCTCTTGGCTACTGTCGTTACCTAATGACGTCTACACATCTGCTTTCTCCTTGGATCATGGCACCAGCTTTAAGAACTCTGGATTTTGAATTCAATTTAATGCATCCTTTACTCCCTCCTGTACCTCTTAGTATTCTTCTTATCCTTCAAGGCCCAATGCATTCGCTTTACATGAAGCTTCACTTTTTAAATACAGTGCAAACGTTGGACCAAACTGTATGGTAGTGCCTCTGGTCATTCTGAGAACTAACTTATCTGCTTTCAAAAAGCTTGCAGTCTGGTATAGTTATTCTTATCCAGGTTGCGTGTCACCCACTAAGATGCTCCATTTGGGGTTGTAAGATCTACAAATTTGTTTCAAATGTAAATTACAGATAACTCAAATTAAGCTATGAAAGAACAAATTGCTGCTGCCTCCTGCTGTTGCTGATTCCAGTGTTAACGGTGGAGGGTGTTCAGGTTCTTGGCCTCTTGAAAACAGCATTGGACAAAACACACAAAGCAAGGAAGAAATGATGGCTTTTACTGAAAACAAAATTACACTCCACCGTGTGGGAGCGGGCCTGAGCAGAGGGGCTCAAAGGCCCCGTTACAGAATTTTGGGGCATTTAAACATCCACTACTTGGGGTACACCCTATGTAAATGAAGAGGATGAAGTAAAGTTACATTTACTTGGCCTACCGACCTATGAAGAGGATATTTCCTGTCATATCTGAAGCATAAATCGGCTTACGTTCCCTGCCTCCAGACCCTATTTTCCTGCCTCATCTCCCGCCTGAGAGATGTGATCCCCATAAATCTTTGTGGGAGGCAGAGGGACCGATGATCTTTTTTCTGTAACTGCTCATACTGGTTGAGGCATAGTCCCTATCTGTTGGGGATCACAGAACTCATCCTGCTCTATCTAGTGGAAGCAGGGTAGCTTCTTGATAGCCAGGGCTGGTGTCTTCCTCTGGAACTGGCTGGAACCTTTGTTGCATGATCATCTGAAGGAGGATAGTCTCTAGGTGAGAGGAAATGAATTTGGTTAAAATATTTAATGGGAACTTCAGGGAGTGGATACCTATGCTGTCAGAAATGTTTGTTATAAAGATTTGCAGAAGAAAAAACAAAACTTGGTGTTTTCTCGAATCCATGTGTTTCCTTAGAGTCTTAGCACAAAGATTCCATTTTGGTTTGGTTTGGTCTGTTGGGGCCTAGTGCATGAGCTGAGTCCAAAACAATGGCCTCCCAGAATTTTGTTTTAAATATTCCCCCTTTTTGGTCAGGTTCTCACTTAGGTGAGAGTGTGACTAAAACTTAAGGCCTTAGCACCACTCTCAGTTACCATCATTTTGGGTTTCTGGTCTCAGCACGTCACTTATAGGTTACAGTGTCCTTATTGTTGCACATTTCTTTCAGCTCTTGTCATTCCTGTTGAAGAGAGACCATATGACATTCTAGAGATGGCTGCTTGCATGCATTTAAAACCTTTAAGAGAATACAGCTCACCAGGGAGACTATTATTATGACTATTGGGAGGATAATACCAACAGTTCAGTGTATGCTTCTTACCCAGGGTCCCCATAAACCAAACCACCTAAAATTAAATAGATTAAAGAATGAGCTAAATGAAGAGTCTACTCTCTTGACTACGTGGTCTTTTCATTAATCCTCTACAACTGAATTTTTATAATCTGCATTTGATGTATTTCTCCATAGGCCACAAGTGTCAGCAGCTGCACAGGTACTTTTCTGTTTACTAAATTCTATTATTTAGCATAACTTTCACAAGAGAATTCAAAGTCTGTTGTGTGATGATAACCTTTAAACTAGAATTAGCTATAGAGCCTATCATGAGGTATACATTTCTAATCATTGCTTCTTTTACCTTAAACCATGGAAAAAGGACCTAACAAATGATGCCCTTCTAGAAGAGTAAAGGCGTCCTGTCAGGATACTCTTTAACCCACGATGTGGATTAAGAGGAAACTAATGTTTTGTTTTTGACTGATTATGAGGCAATGTACGTGCCATTAAAGTTTCTTACCTACATTGGGCCTTCATCTTTATCTATCAAAGATAAGGTTATCCATGTATAAGGCTGGTGACCAACTCCTTCACAAATAAAAGTATAACCCCATAAGTGCACGTAACAGAATGCTTTTTTTTCTTTGTAGAGGCATAAGCAAGAAAAAAAAATTCAAAGAAAAGAGTTTCATGATAGTAAAAGTCTTAACCTGTGAACTTGGGAAAGGCTGTTCACATCAAGGATGCCATGTTCTTCTGAGGAGAAATGTCCCGGGTTAACTTTACCCTTGTTAAGATTTTACAGATTATTGGTAAAATACAATCCAATGGGTACACAGTTCCAAAAGTGTGGTGGGATCTCAGTTGTGAAACTATGAACCCAAAGCCCAAGTTCCTGAATTTTTGCTGTAGTGTGGATGGCAAGGACAGTCTTTCTCCAATGTTCTCAGAGGATCCAGACCATGAAAAGTTTTTTTTGCCTGGTGAAAATACAGTATAGCATAATAATCTGTTATAACATCAGCCCTCTTGCATGGGAAAACTTTTATACAACCAGAAAACATGCATTGACAGTGACAACTGAATGAAATCCCTTTACAAACTGTTTAAATGGCCTACCAAGTGACCAAATGTACATGAAGCTTTAATTATCTGCCCAGGAATATGGGATCAAGCACTGGTTATAAACTATTTAAACAATTTCAGTATCAGCTGGTTTAACATGAAAATCTGACAAAGTATTTTCTTGGTGTTTAGTTAATTTTTGTTCTACTTGGGTCAGTAGCTTTATACAAGGAAATTTGGTTATGTCTGTGGTTTACAATAACTTAGCATAATAACCATAATTATAATTGATAGCATATACTATTTTAGAAATCCCATACTATTTCGGAACATATATTAGTATTATTCACAAAAATATAACCTAAAGAAGACTGAACTTCATTTTGGCAATTCCATGTACCTAAACATGACAAATACCCCTGCTTACCTCATTTCTGGATTTTTCAGGGGCCCTCTGATCCATCCAGAAAACCAGGCATTAAGAAAGACAAATTTGAAACTGAAGTTTGATTTTTGAATTCAATATTGCCATAAAGTACTTATTTTGTCAAAATGATGATGCAGAAATTTTAAAGAAGCAAAAATCTTTTATAACCTTTTACAAAAAAATAAATACATTCTACTGTTTTTACACACCTCGCATGTAAAACTGTTTCTAGTTGTCTTAATTGCAAGTTACAGTGGCAACTCTTAGCAATTTTAACTTTAGTGTAAAACCTGGTAAGTTGTGTTCTAAGGTTTGACTATTTCCAGCATAGTTAGGGGTGTGGCCAACTCCACATTTCTCCTGGCCTTATCTAGTTGAAAAGCAGGCAAGTGAAACAATTTTCAAAAGCCAAAGAAGCAGTTTATGACCTGAAAACATTTAGAAAACCTAATATTTGAACATAATTTAGACCGTATATTTATATTTTGAATACACTGTATTTTACCAATAATCTGTAAAACCGTCTTTATTTCCCAAAGACTGCTAAAGTCATGTAAACTAAGAAGCAGTACGTTTTCTACTTTTTTGGCAAAATATTTGATTTAAGCTCTTATAATTATTAAATCAATTAATTTAAAACTTTACAGAGGAGATTAACCAGTTTGCACAGAAAAAAAGAGATCAGAGATTGGTAAGAAACTTTTATCCTTTGCTGGCATGCCGGGGTTCTGAGTTCTCTCTCCCCGAGCAGCCTTAGTGACCCTGCTTGACTGTATGCAAACAAATATATTGCCATGAATTAAGAATATTCACAAATGGTTTACAAATTTTGGAGAAATTAAGCAGAGAGAGAGAAGTATGACTCCAATTCTATTTATGAAAGTATATTCAACACGCTTAAATTATTAGAAAACCTTAAACCCAAAAAGTTAGTTTGTAAGGATAAAAAGCTGGTGTGCTCCATTAATTACTGCGGCCTGACCAAGGTACCTTAGGAATTCCAGATAAATGGAATGAATGATGACTCGCTAGAAATGCATAGGAAACAAAATAACTATTCACAGAACCAAATACAAGCCTTCCACTAGAAACTAAAAAGCATCATGCTTTTATATATAAGGATACACAAGCAAAGCCAGAGGAGAATAAACAGCAAACAAATGAAAACTAGAAGCAAAAACAAACAGGAAACCAACCCTAAATTTTCCTACTTAATTTACCCTGGAGGCTATAGTGTTACCTAGGGCCCCCAAAACCCACATAGTGAATATTTCATTCCTGACACATAATTCAGTATCCTTAAGTTCACCAACATCATTATACATTCTGTGCAATCAAGAAATCCACTTTAGACACATGACCAATAAGTACTCTAGCACTATCCATGCAAAACAGTAAACATAGTGTGAAGCAAAGCAAGCATGTATGTGAAATTTGGCTCTATGCTAAATCCAGCTTCATGCTTAACTATATTAAAAAAAAGAATTGCCAAACTGTTGATGCATTTTTTATGATACTTTTTTTTTTTTTTTGAGACAGAGTCTCACTCTGTCACCCAGGCTGGAGTGCAGTGGCCAGATCTCAGCTCGCTGCAAGCTCCGCCTCCCGTGTTTATGCCATTCTCCTGCCTCAGCCTCCTGTGTAGCTGGGACTACAGGCGCCCGCCACCTCGCCCGGCTAGTTTTTCGTATTGTTTTTAGTAGAGACGGGGTTTCACCATGTTAGGCAGGATGGTCTCAATCTCCTGATCTCGTGATCCGCCCGTCTCGGCCTCCCAAAGTGCTGGGATTACAGGCTTCAGCCACCGCGCCCGGCCAACTATGAACATGTTAGTTATCAAAATGTCCCTAATTCTTTATCAGGTTCTTAAGAATATTTTATTACATAAACTTTTTCCTCATCTTTCTCCCTTACTTAATGATTCCTTACTACATTGTTTCATAAATAATCTTTATAAATCTGTAATTTAACTTTTAAACAACTTTTGAATTAGACAAAATTATTCTTTTTTCACTGATAACAAAACTCTTTCTGGCACATTTTGTATACAGAATTACGTGTTAACCAGAATTTTATCCTTAGTAAACTAAAACTTTAGTGAAACCCTAAAAGCAAGAAATCCTGAACTAGTAGATATGGGCATTTATAGATAAGAACAACTCCACAATTTTAGTAGCATACTTGCCCATATTACAACACTTTCTTAATTGGAAATGACCCAGATATTAAATGAGCATTAAGAATAACTTTAAGATTTTAATTTACGCAAAAAGTTTACCTCAAACATTTATCCCAATCACTGTACTTAATTTTTTACTTTTCATAAGGGAGACATGAGATATTAATCAACATATGTAAAATGAACCTTGGTTTGGTCCTGAAAGGCAGGACAACTCGAAGTGGGAGGGGAGTTGGGGCTTCCAGGTCACAGGTAGGTGTGAGAGGAATGGTTGCATTCTTCGGAGTTTCTGATTAGCCTTTCCAGAGGAAACAATCAGATATGTATTTATCTCAGTGAAAGTTTGAACAGAATGGGAGGCAGGCTTTCCCCAAGCAGCTCCCAGCTTGAATTAACACTGACATTTTAAAATATCTAGCAGAGACAAACATAAAATTCAGACAAAAATGTATGCTGACAATTCTGACGGCATTTCTATTTTTATTTCACCAATAATTTTAAAGCTAGCTTGTTTAGTAAAGTTACACTTTGCATCACGTGAACTTGAAAATTGCTTACACTTATTTACTTATGAGTACTCTTTTACTGATAAGATAATTTTGGTAAAACATATAACAATAAGTGTACATACAAACACACACATCTTGACATGTATACGCACACAAATGAAGATCTAGTAGCTTAGAACCTTAGCCATGGGATAGCAATACAAGCTTGCTGGTTTTACTTTGCCCCAGTAGATAATCCAATAAAGGCTGTGAACCAAACTTTCGGGTAAAGCATTCTCCATGGCAGTTTGATTTTTCTTTTTCTTTTCTTTTTTTTTTTTTTTTTTTTTTTGAGATGAAGTCTCGCTCTGGCTGGACTGTAGTATCCCAGGCTGGAGTGCAGTGGCACAATCTCGGTTCACTGCAACCTCCACATCCCAATCCCGGTTCAAACAATTCCGAGTGCAGGGCCTGCTGAGTCCACGCACACCCAGAACTCACGCTGGCCCGTGAGCGCCGTGCGCAGCCCCAGTTCCCGCCCACGCCTCTCCCTCCACACCTCCCGGCAAGCAGAGGGAGACGGCTCCGGCCTGGGCCAACCCAGAGAGGGAGTCCCACAGCGCAGCAGCGGGCCGAAGGGCTCCTCAATTTGTAGTAGAGGTGGGATTTCACCATGTTGACCAGGCTGGTCTTGAACTCCTGACCTCATGATCCAACCGCCTTGGCCTCCCAAAGTGCTGGGATGACAGGAGTGAGCCACTGCGCCCAGCCTGGCAGTTTGATCTTTAAAGGCCAAACCTCCCCAGACTCCAAAGAGCCCTGGTACCAAACAGTACCAAAGGAGGGTATCACACAATCAGTCCCCATGCTTAGAACCTCAGAACAAAAGCCTGAATACATGCAATGCCATTCTGCTTCCCCAGTCAACAGTAAACTCCAGATTTTGCGGAGTTTAAGTACCCTCTACTTCGGGTATGCCCTATGTAAATGAAGAGGATGAAGTAAACTTACAAAGTCATTTACTTGGCCTTCGCCCTATGGAGAGAATATTTCCTGTCATAGCTGAAGCGTGAATTGGCCTTATGTTCCCTGCCTCCAGACCCTATTTTCCTGCCTCACCAGGAGCACCCTAATCAGCAGTATTACAATTTACAATTTATTTCCATTTTCATGTAGAAGGTAAATATTCCAAAGAATTTCCTGGCAGAAAACACTTAGAAATGTATGATGGAATATAACTATCCTTTAATGTGGAAATTTGACCTAAAAAATAATTAGGGCACATCTCAGGGGCCAAAAACAGAGCCTCCTCAAAGATGCCATGTGCCCTGAGAGCATCTTCTCTGTAAAGAAGAGGCTTAGGTTTTCACAGCCACTTGGAAACAGCAAGTAAAACTTTGGGAGCAATAAGGGCAGGCAGTTGGAACCTCATAAAATAAGAGGTCCTTCAGGACGAAAACCTGGAAAGGACACCTTCACACGCTAGCCTGGGAAGACAATAAGAAAGTTTGCCCATCTAGGACTAGGCTCTGAATTAAGCAGAAAAAGCATCCTCCAAAATGTAAAGGAAATATATTGGGTTTGAATTATGCACACTGCAAAGTATTGGAAAACCCAGACAAGACATTAGAAGAAAAGGGGTCTTGGTGTTTTATTCTGAGGAATTCCTGGCAGAAACAAATGCAAAACTTCCCTAGAGAGGCCTAACATCCACCTAAGCTGCAGAAAATTCCTAAAGAAAAAAATTTGGCTGAATATAGGCTCAGAATCTAAAATTACGAACTCTTAGAAAACAGCCATAACTTATAGACCAGTGCACAGCTATTTCACGCCCATTTCCCTGGCTGTAACCCGAAATGCCTGAGGATAAGTGGCTTTAAACCTGGGTGCAATGCACAGGCTGGTGTACTTTTGTAAATTGACTTGATGAAAAGGAATTATTTACTTCCTCCTGTTGTGGGATTTGTTTCTGACTTCAGCACAGATGATGATATGACAGTGTTGTGGCTTTATTTTATATTAGTGAGCTGCTAATTGTTACTGAGGTGCTAATTATCAACATATGTTATAGTGTTTACTTCACAATAAATCTGCACAGCAGCTCCAGGTAGTATTGGCATATTTGAGTATACCTTTTGTAAAAGAAATATATAAAAATAACTATATTTTTAATAGATCATTTTTGCAATGACAATGGTTAGAAATTAATGACTACAATGTTTACATTGTACCTAGTTTCAAATCATCAAGGCATTCTGAATATTTCAACAAAGTGCTCATTAGTGAAAATTAGATGTGGTCCTGATGTTTAGAAGGGCACTATTTATTGTAATAAAATAAGCTGTAGGTCATTTATATTGTGTCGGTTGAGAAGTTGTACTAGAAGCATCCAGCCAAGTTGCATTGTTACAAGACAAGGAGCCTCACGTCATTCGTAAAAAGCGAGAAAAATAATTTATTGGAAAATTGAAAAATAGTTCTGAGACCAGATAAGCTGAAGAAGTTTCAACAGATTTTCTTATCAAATCATAATTTGTGAGTTGAGTCCTGATATCTGAAACAAGTTTTTACAATGTTACAAAAACTTGTCCTTTTAAATGGGTGTGACCTTGGTGGCTTCTCTTGGCTATTAGTGTTGTACCTTATGTAAATTAGGAAAAGCACATAGAAGGAGGCCTTTCCTGTGAAATAAAGCAGATAACTACAAGGAAATGTACATGTATCTGGTCAGAGACAAAATTTTTGTATCTATAACACACAAGGTAAGTAAATCAATATTCACCAATAATGCTCCTGCCTAGATCTGAAGAAAAATTAAGAATATCTTTACTGATATATAAAAAATAGCATGATCGTATATTGTCTATTACCCATCATGTACTTGCTGACAAGAATTTGGATAAAAAAATTTGAAGGCTATTTTGTCTCCTGCAAAGAGCATGACAAATTTCCTTAGAATGTGTTTTCTAAATACTCACTGTCTCTTCAGTGATTCTTTTACAGAAATTGTTACCAAACACATGCCCTTTATTTGTGACCTGGAGTATAGTGCTTTAAACTGGACACGTACAAATATAAGCTATTTCCTTTACCTCTAAAAATGCGAATAGAGTCAAGGACATACATTATTGTTTCTCTTTCTTTGAATGTGTTTATGAATAATCAAACTCTGACTACTGACTACTGTTTTAAGGAACTAGTCTGAAAGTACATGGCAACATCCACATTAAATTTATCTAGTTTTATAAGAAAATTGCCTCTTTGGAAAAGAAATTTAAAAAATTTTGCTTTCTAACAGAGAGATGTTAGAAAATTCAGAAATGACCATCTGAAGCCTGAAGGCATTATCAAGAGCTGAATGTCTGTCTGTGGCTATTTTTCTCTTGGAAAGCTTTTTGTGGCAAAAAAATAAAAATAAAAAATAAAAATAAAAATAAATGGATACTGAATCTATTTATCTTTAACCTGGATGCCTACTAACCACAAGAGCTATTAAGTATACGCACACGTATTTAGTGACAATGACATTGCAACATTTCTTTTATACCATTGCATGATGTTTAGAGCACAGGTTCTTCAGCCAGAATGCTTGGTTAAGAATCCCAAGTTCACCACTTACGGTTTTTTGTGAAGGTAGGCAAGTTACTGAACCTTTCTTAACTTGATTCCTCATTGTAAAATGGTGATAATAATAGTGCCTACCTCTGAAGGTAGATATGAGGTTTTTAAAAGCAAATATTTATAAAGTGTTGAGTGGCTCCTAGTAATAAGCACTATACAAGTGTTCTATAAATGAATAAACTAGAAACATTTCCATAACTGGAGAGGAAAGTGATGAAAATTGTTGTTCTTTTGTGTGTACATAGTTAAGATTGGATTTTTGTCATTGCCTCATCAAAACAAAAACTAGAAACCACTTAAGTGTGACTGATAAATGCTTCAAAAATGTTCTATTTTTTTGAGATTATAGAATAAAAGCCTCAGCATAAAAATCACTAAGCTTGGATATTTTTTAAAAGCATAATGTTTCTTAGCTTGTTTATATTAATATAAAACCGAAACTGTAAATCAATTTCTTGCATGCACTAAATATACATAACTTAAAAATTTTAAAAATATAGCGTAAAGAACTAACCTTCTACAGATTTTATTTATAAGATATGAGATCACAGTTTGAGAAAAAAAAATTTAAAAATGCAAGCTGAAGGAAACAAAAGAAGGAGGAAAAACCCATCACAGTTCTAGTAGATATTTAAATTGGAAATTAATCGTTCTTTTTCAGTGTCCCAGCAACTTTTTTATATCTATATTTTGTCACAGAAATCTTTCTGGCTTATATAATAATAAACATTATTTTATGAAGTAGTTAAGCCCTTGAAGGCAGGATTCGTTCTTATTATCTTTTACCTCTATGAAATAAGCATAGACTTTCTTTCATATATATATGTATATATTCAGTAAATAATTAAGTACATAATTACTGTCTGTAAATCTATTCATCTGTCTATGTATCTATAAATTTCTTAGGGACTCTGAGTAGAAAAAAATGCATTATGGCCTAAGTACTTATTGTCACTGAGTATGAGAATTCTAGAGCTGGAGAAAACCTAAGAGAAACCTATATTTCTCTATCATTTTACACACAAGAAACTTAGACTTGCCTTACTGATTTTCAAAAGCAATGTGACTACTGATGGTTTCTCAAACGTGCAGCTTTGCAGTCATGTAGTTGAAGTCATGACAGATAAATTATTTTGTGCTCATCAGATCCTGTTTTATTTTATGGGTACAGAGGGATACTACATTTTCTGACTTCTTTTCAGTGAGATTGGGGCCACGTGACTCACATACAGCAGATGCTCTTTCCCAAGCCTGCAATAAAAACCCAAGTGTAAAGTCCACTTTGCCTTTGCAAGGTAATTTTAGGTCATCTTTTAAAGACAGAAACATTACGAGATGAAAGGAACTTGGATCTCTAAGTCACTCCTTGAGAAAAATTTTCCAAGGTGAGCTTCTTAACATGTCTTATTGTGATAGGGAGGAATTAACCTTGTTCCAAGTTAAGTGAATCAGATTTCATGTTTTAGTTGTTACTGCAACATGGTATAATCTATTTTGCCTAATGCAGAATTTCCTGGATAGTCAGATTTTCCCAAATAGTTGGAATTTCCACAAGTTTCCCATCTTTATGTTTCATGCTTTTATAGCAAACAACAATCCTTTTTTTTTTTTTTTTTTTTTTTTTCTGAGACAAAGTCTTGCTCTGTTGCCCAGGCTAGAGTGCAGTAGTGTGATCTGCAACCTCCATCTCCCAGGTTCAACAAATTGTCCTGCCTCAACCTCCCGAGTAGCTGGGATTACAGGCACAGACCACCATGCCTGGCTAATTTTTTTTAGTAGAGACGGGATTTCATATTGGTGAGGCTGGTTTCTAACTCCTGACCTTGTGATCTGCCTGCCTTGGCCTCCCAAAGTGCTGGGATCATAGGCATGAGCCACCACACCCGACAACAGCAATCTTTCTAGTATCAAGACACTTGTTTTATGCTCTCATGGTTTTATTTAGGTTATAAGATTATGTAAAAAATTATATAAGCAACTGGTTTGGGGAAAAATTATAGGTTTCAATTTTACCAGCTAATATTCTTTGAAACTATGTGCTTTTCTAATTGTTTGATATTTTTTGCAGTATTGGTAAATGATAAAATATAAGGAAACCCAGAGGCTTCTTGGTAAAGTTTAATACTTACTTAACAAATATATATTTCAGCTTTGACAATAACAAAAGATAATACTGTGTTTTGAAAATCACAGAAAATGGTATTGAAATATCTGAGCAATCTGAAATTTATCTGTATTGGCATTTTTATTCCAGTATTAAGTGATTTATTAAATCAACTACTTGAGATGAACATTGTCTCTGATTTGTTCTCATCTTTTATTTTTACTGGAATACAATTGTCCTGGGGCTAATGACTTAATGTTATATGAGGGTATTATATAACATTACAAGAAACCAGTGTATTTCTTGGAAAACACACACAAATATATACTCACATATAGATATATGTTTGTATCTGCATGTGTGCATATTTATATATATAATATACATATATGTATATACAGAGAGAGAATTTGATAATTAAAAAAAACCAAGACACAAAAATGGACATAAAATGGCATTTCCTGTCTTGACAATTTCAAATTCTTCTGTAAATTCTTCCATTATTAAGTGGGGAAAAAAGAAATCACAGGACTTATTCCCCATAATACATTAACCCTAAATACAGAATATTTTATTTAATTTAAATTTTAGCAAAATTAATAAAAAGTAAGCATATATAACACATCTTTAAATAAAAGCATGTATATTTATTTCCTAAACAATAATTCACATAGTATTATTGTTATTATTTTAGATGCATGAACTTGAAAATAATTTTAATTACTTACATGGCATTATAATCTTGGGGATGGGATTTATATTCCATAACAATACTTTCCTAATGATCTATAAACATTTCTGAAAATATGAGAAATATGTGCATCCTATTAGCTTTAAATGCTGAGTGTACTTGATTATTGTTATTTGTTTCCTAGGGTTGCTGTAACAAAGTAACACAAACTAGGAGTGGCTTACAACAGCAGAAATGTATTCCCTTCTAGTTCTGCAAGCTAGAAGTCTAAAATCAAGGTGTCAGTCTAAAATCAAGGTGTCAGCAGAGCCATGTTCTCTCTGAACACTCTAGGGAGTAATCTGTTCCATGCCTTCCTCTTAGCATCTTCTGTTGCTAGAAGGACTTGGCATTCCTTAGCTTGCAGACACATTATTTCCATCTCTGTCTTTGTTGTCATCTCTGCCTTGGTTGTCATATGATGCCCTCCCTGTGTATCTCTGTCTATGTTGATTCTCCCCTTCTTATAAGGATATTGTACTGGGTTAAGAGTACACACTAATATGATTCATCTAAACTTGATTACATACACAAATAGTATATTTCCAAAAAATATTAAATTCATAGGTATCAAGGGATAAAACTCGAACATATATTTTTGAAGTGCAATTCAAATCATAGCAATCACGTATGTCATCTTAGTCAATTTCTATTTTGGAAAGCAAGTTTAAAATAATGGTTAAAAGCATGGATTCTGGCATTAGGTAAACCTGGCAGACACTCCCATTTTTTTCCTTATGGACTGGATATCTTAAGAAAGTTACTTAACTCTGTGGGCCTCAGTTTACTCACAAGTGACATCTGCTAACAATACTTGCTCAAAGGGTTTGGCAGATGATTAAATAAAAATGTGAATCCCTCACAGTGCCAGAGACATAGTGAATACATTTTAGTGTTTATTATTGTTTTAGCTGTTACAATCACTAGTTGAGTTTTACTCAACGTTGAATGGTTTCATAGAGAGACTGAAATTCTCTCTCATTTTTACATTATCGTGTGCATTTACCTACTTAATATGATAAGCATACTTTTTTGTAAAGTTTATTTGGGAAATTTGGCCAGAAATCAGTAACATTAATCAAAGTAGAACTAGATTATAATGTAGACAGGCAGACTGGTAGGTAGGTAGGTAAGCAGGTAGATAGATAGATATATGTAGGTATATATAGGAAAGTATGAGATCAATAATTTCAAACTTTTAAATCCACTGCTCAAATTATCAGGGTGTTTAATACTTATGCCCTATGAATTCCTCTGAGAAGATTGGGAGTAATAGTTTATAATAGTTTCCAAACTCATTGCCCATGGAATAACTTTTATGGCATATCTTGGGAAAGCAATGCTCCTTACAACAGGCACTGAGAAATAATGTACAAAAATTAGATAACTTAAATGAAAAATAAGAGCGAGAACTGTGAGTATAACAACATGGCTTAGATTATCCAAGTACTAATGAGCAGTCTAACCACTTAGACATACACTTTTACAGGTAAAACATTGCTTGCTTGATTGATTGACTGATTGATTGAGATGGAGTTTTGCTCTTATTGCCCAGGCTGTAGTGCAATGGTGTGTGATCTTGGCTCACTGCAACCTCCACCTCCCAGGTCCAAGCAATTCTCCTGCCTTAGCCTCCTGAGTAGCTGGGATTACAGGTGCCCGCCACCATGCCCGGCTAATTTTTGTATTTTTAGTAAAAACGGGGTTTCACCATGTTGGCCAGGCTGGTCTAAAAGTCCTGACCTTGTGATCCACCCGCCTTGGCCTCCCCAAGTGCTGGGATTACAGGTGTGAGCTACCGCTCCCAGCCCGGATAAAACATTTTGGAAAAATAATCTGTTGCAGTGTTCTGGATGGCAGCTTTAGGGATTAGTTTTAATCCCTAAAGCTGAAATTATTTGAACTAAAACAAACAAAATGTTTTGGTTGATACTTCTTGATTCCTCTTTTTTTATCTTATTAAGAACATCAATATCTACTTGACTTTTTAAATTGTTTTGTATTTTTTTACATTGACATTAACACTCAATTGGTCTTTTTCAAGACAAAAAGTTATTTACTTTCAAAACAACATGTATCTATTTTATATGTCATATTTTAGTTCAACAAGTTAAAGAGGAAAAATACAATGGCTAGAATTTAATAGACATAACATTCCCAAAGTATATGCTTTCAAGGTACAATCTATTGGAGAAGTTAATATTCCAGTACACATAACTATAGTACGAAGGAAATGGGCCATAAAGGAGTCACAAGCAAAATGCTCTGGAGGATAGAAAAAAATTATTTTAAAGAGGCAAGGTTTGTGGAACTTGTAACTAAATGAATCCTGATGTTAAAAAAAAAAAAAAAAAAAAGTAAGAGGCCGAGCACGGTGGCTCACACCTGTAATCCCAGCACTTTGGGAGGCTGAGGCGGGCAGATCACGAGGTCAGGAGATCGAGACCATCCTGGCTAACACAGTGAAACCCCGTCTCTACTAAAAATACAAAAAATTAGCTGGGCGTGGTGGCGGGCGCCTGTAGTCCCAGCTACTGGGGAGGCTGAGGCAGGAGAATGGTGTGAACCCCGGGGGACGGAGCTTGCAGTGAGCCGAGATCCGGCCACTGCACTCCAGCCTGGGTGACAGAGTGAGACTCCATCTCAAAAAAAAAAAAAAAAAAAAAAGGAAGAACTGTTAAAATCAATATGAGGTTTTGAACTTGATTATGTAAGTACAGAATAGGACCTAGGTGAAATTATGATTCAGGCTTCGAGTACTGAAAGGGAACCCATTTGAAGATAGATAAAAGGAAATAGAAATAGGTTGGATCTTTATGAATTAGGATCATCACCAAAATCAGGATGAATGTCTTGTTAATACAGGACTAACATTAAGATCTTTTAAAGTAAGGAACATGGTCTTACTTTTAAGACCCCAAATTTTAATTCTCCCCCCACCAAAAAAAGAGAAAAAAAAAAAACCAGATAAATGATTGCTTTGCATTTCTTTGTTTTCTACCCAAAACAATATTATGAAACATTCAGAATCTACTGATAAAATAAATGACAAAGTTTTTTTCTTTTATGATAAGAACTATTTTTTGCCAAACTTTGAAGATATAGTCCCAAAGTATTGTACGCACAACCATATGCCTCCTTGTAAATAGAAGTTTTCTGACCCTTGCTGAAACCTCACTGGGGCAAAAATAATTGGCAGTAATTCTATAGAACCATAAACGTATTGCTTATTTTGAGTCATGTTAATATTGCAGTCACCTCTCTTGTTTTTAACCACAAACAGTACAAGCTGGTTCCATTTCTGGACTAAGCTATCAGAAGTACTTTGTAAGAATTTTGTGTTTTATTTGTGAAAAGTCACAATTATCTATTTATTTTAAAAAGGTGTCATGTGGCCAGAATTAGTCTAATATCAAAACTAGACTAAGACACTATTCAGAAAACTACAGACCAATATTTCTTATGAATGTAGATGCAGATATCCTCAAAAAATTATTCGCAAATCAAATCCAAAAATCTATAGAAATAATTATACATCATGACCTGGTGTTTATCCAAAGTATACAATGCTAGTTCAAAATATATAAATCAATGAATGTAATCCATCATATCCCAGGCTGAAGTAGAAAAATACCAGGAGCATATCAATAGATGCAGTAAAAGCATTTGATAAAATCCACCCTAATTCATGATAAAATCTCTAAGCAAACCAAGAATAGAGGAGTGCTTCTTTGAACTGATTTTTTAAATCTACAGAAAACTACAAATAATATCATATTTAATGGTGGAAAACTAGGATTTCCTGCTAAGATCAGGAATAAAGCAAGGATTTGTTCTTATACTACTGCTTTCAGTATCATTGATAATGCAATAGGATAAGAAACAGAATTAAAAAGTATACTGATTGGGAAATAAGAAATAAAACTCTCTTGTTTGCAGATGCCATGCTTTTCTACGTAAAAAAAAAACTCAAAAGAATAGACAAAAAAACTTTTGGAACTAATAAACCATTATAGCAAGATTGCAGGATACTAGTTTAATATATTAAAGTCAATTGCTTTATTTTATGTATCAGCAGCAAACAGGTAGAAATTGACATTAAAACTACAATACCATTTACATTGGCACCCTTAAAAATGAAATACTTAGGTATAAATCTATCAAAATATGTATAAGATATATTGAGAAAAACTACAAAACTGACTCTAAAAAATCAAAGAGAAACTAAACAAATGGAGAGTTATTCCATGTTCATTGATAGAAGACTCAATATTTTTAAGATGCCAATTCTTCTCAACTTGATCTACAGATTCAATGTTATCTCAGTCAAAAGCCCAGCAATTTATCTTGTGGATATTGACAAACTGATTCTACAGTTTATTTGGAGAGGAAAAAGGCCCAGAATTGTCAACACACTGTTGGAGGAGAAAAAAGACTGAAACTACTATGGGACTTCAAAATTTACTATAAATCTACAGTAATCAAGACAGTGTGGTACTGGTGAAAGAATATAAAACAGAATAACAGAACAGAGTCCAGAAATAGACCCACATAATATAATCAACTGATGTTTGACAAAAGCCATACAAAGATAGCCTTTTTAACAAATGATGCTGGAACAACCAGAAATTCACATGCAAAGGAATGAACCTAGACAATGACCTCATGCCTTTCCTCAAAAAATTAACTAAGAATGGATCATAGCTCTAAATATATAATGCAAAACTGTAAAACTCCTAGAAGATAACATAGAAGTAGAGGACTTTGGGATGGGAATGACATTTTAGATACTATACAACATGAAAGGCATGATACATGAAAATAAAGAATTGATCATCTGGACTTCATTAAAATCAAATTTCCCTTTATTATGAATTACAATATCAAGAGTATGTGAAGAAAAATCACACTGAGAGAAAATATTTCTAAAAGACATGCCTGACAAAAGACTGTTATTCAAAATAAATAAAGAACTTTTAAAAATCAACAATAAGAAAACAAGCAACCAGATTAAAAAATGAGGAAAGGACTGAACAGATAATTCACCAAAGAAGATAGACAGATGGCAAGTAACCATATGCAAAGATGTTCAATATCATGTATCTTTAGGGAATTACAAGTTGAAGCAGTAATAAAATATGACAAACCTATTAGAATGATGAAAAGTATTCTAATACACTGACAACACCAAATGCTAGTGAGTATGTGGAGCAGCAGGAACCCTTATTCATTGCTCTGGAAATGCAAACCAATGCAGCCACTTTGGAAGAGTGCAGTAGTTTCTTACATACTCTTACTGTATGATCTGGCAACCGTGCTCCTTGGTATTTAAAATGTATGTCAATACAACACCTGTATACAAATGTTTGCTCCACTGTATTCATAACTGCCAACAGGAGGAAGCAGCCAAAATGGCCTTAAGTAGGTGAATATATAAATATACTGTGGTACATCTAGACATTGGAATTTTATTCAGTGCTGAAAGAAAATGAGTCGTCAAGTCATGAAAAGACAAGGAGGAAACCTAAAAGCATATTATTAAGTGAAAAGAGCCTGTCTGAAAAGGCCACATACTATATGATTCCAATTATATAATGTTCTGAAAAATTCAAAACTATAAATATAGTAAAAATATCAGTGGTTTCTGGGGTTTGAGAGAAGAAGGAATGATTTAGCTTGGGAGAACACAAGGGATTTTTTAGGCAGCGGATTTTGTATGATACTACAGTGATGGATACATGTCAAATTTTTGCCCAAAACCATACAATATACAACACCAAGAGTAAACCCTAATGTAAATTATAGACTTTAGTTGGTAATGATGTGTCAATGTAGTTCATTGATTACAACAAATGTACCATTGTGGTGCAGTATATCCGTAGTGGGGAGGTTGTCCATGTATGGAAGAGGAAGTATATGGTAACTCTCTACTTTCTGCTCAGTGAACCCAAAACTGCTCTAAAGAATGAAGTTTAGTTCTAGATCCTTGAGGAATCACCATACTGTTTTCCATAATGGTTGAACTAGTTTACAATCCCACCAACAGTGTAAAAGTGTTCCTATTTCTCCACATCCTCTCCAGCACCTGTTGTTTCCTGACTTTTTAATGATCGCCATTCTAACTGGTGTGAGATGGTATCTCATTGTGGTTTTGATTTGCATTTCTCTGATGGCCAGTGATGATGAGCATTTTTTCATGTGTCTGTTGGCTGTATGAATGTCTTCTTTTGAGAAATGTCTGTTCATATCCTTTGCCCACTTTTTGATGGGGTTGTACCATATGACCCAGCCATCCCATTACTGGGTATATACCCAAAGGATTATAAATTATGCTGCTATAAAGACACATGCACTCGTATGTTTATTGCAGCACTATTCACAATAGCAAAGACTTGGAATCAACCCAAATGTCCATCAGTGACAGATTGGATTAAGAAAATGTGGCACATATACACCATGGAATACTATGCAGCCATCAAAAAGGTTGAATTTGTGTCCTTTGTAGGGACATGGATGCAGCTGGAAACCATCATTCTTAGCAATCTATCACAAGAACAGAAAACCAAACACCGCATGTTCTCACTCGTAGGTGGGAACTGAACAATGAGATCACTTGGACTCAGGAAGGGGAACATCACACACAGGGGCCTGTCATGGGGAGGGGGAAGGGGGGAGGGATTGCACTGGGAGTTATACCTGATGCAAATGACAAGTTGATGGGTGCAGCACACCAACATGGCACAAGTATACATATGTAACAAACCTGCACGTTATGCACATGTACCCTACAACTTAAAGTATAATAATAATAAATAAAAAAAAAAGAATGAAGTTTAATAATTTTTTAAAGGTGCACACAGATCAAAGAATGGCTTATTTTCAGTAATATCTGCTGTAACATTTTTAGTGCGTTTTTTTCTGCAAAGGGAAAAAACAAATGTATGATGAATATTGTGAGGATTTGGGGGTCTGTAATGGAAAATTAACCTAGGTTCTTTGCAAATACTTATGAAAAGTCAAAGTTAGACTCAGCAGTTATGAAGTTTATAAATATATGTTTATTTGGATTTTTCCGTGGAATATTCACAAGTTCACTGGCATGTTGGAATGAGCTCATACTGGATTGTGTTTGTTATTAGTGTCTCTTCTCAACGTTTCATTTAGTAACACATTGGTAGCTTAAATATTTTTAAAATATTTACATCATGAAATTTGGCAAACTCTATGAATTAGAGACTTCTTTTTCTTTGGAGAGGGGGTTGAGTCAGTTGTTAAGTACGAACACACCAGTGAATCAATCCCACTAGCCTTTGAAGTTTCTGTTGTGGCATAGGGCCTGTCACATAGTTGGAGTTCAGAAATGTATGTTAAATTGATTAATCAGTTTTATAAAGTGATTTACAGTGATGTTATGATTGAAGACAAATGAGAGAACTTAGTCACCAAGGGTGGAAGTGCATTTGAGAAAAGAGGGTGAAATGAGAGTTTGGTAGAGCATTTCTGGTAGGTAAGATAAGAATTAAAAATTTGGCACATTTTAACAGAAGAACTGAAATGGGAGAGTTCCCTAACCGCCTCGCGGGACTTGTGACAGGGGTGTGGCTCATTTGCTCAGCTGCTTCTAACTCAAACCCCTTATGGGAGGGAGAGCACGCAGGTGAGCAGGTGCAGGAGCCAGGGCAAGCACTTTTGGGCTCCAGCCCCATGTCAGTGTCTAGGGGTGATACAGTGCTCTTTTAGCATTTGCCGTCCGTGGACAGCTAAGTGTTAACCAGCTCAGTGGAGAGTCAGGGTGACAGCCTTTTTCACCCTACCCTCTTGGTACCTGGGTCCTTGTCCACGATCCAGGATGAATCAGGTCACTCCGACTTGAAGGAAAGTGAATGCTGAGGTTTTATTGAGTGATAGAGGTGGCTCTCAGTGGGATGGGGAGCAGGAAAGGGGATGGAGTGGGAAGATAATCTTCTCCTGAAGCCTGGTTGCCTCTGGCTGGGCTTCTGTCCAAAATCATGCTGTCTGAAGTTAAGCCACGTCTATCCGTAGTCTTTTACTCTCAGTTGCCTCTTCTCTCCACTTTCAGGTGTTTGCCTTTCCTCTCCTTCTCTGCTGTGCCGCTCTGCTGTTCTGCCAGTGGAACTTGGGGTTTATATGGGTACAGGAGAGGGGTGTGGCGGGCCAGAGTGGTCTTGGAAAAGGCAACATTTGGACGTGAAAACAGGAATGCCTGTTCTTATTTAGGGCCATGGTTTTCCAGGCTTGAGGGTGGAGCCCTCACCAGGGACCCCACCCTCTTGCCTCCTGTGCATATCAGAACTAAAATGTAAATTCAACTTTGTGTGTTCTGTTGCAAACTGGAGGTGTAAAAGGGAGTCAAGGGTTTTGTATTCTGAAGAGAGTGGGCCAAAAGTTACTTTTTTTTTTTTTTAGAAGAGTAGTAAAGCTAAAAGTCAAAAGGCACAAACTGATGGATAATTGGGTGTATAAGTGGAAGCAGAACGAGTGTGGGAGTGTGAAAGAGTGCACTGTTCCCTCCCATCAGGGGACCTGACTGGGTTTCAAGGCTTCATTCTGCTTCTTAGGTGGTGCCTTTTTTCTTGCACAAAGAAAAAAGGTAACTTCTCTGTGATCTATGTGCCTAATCAGTGAAACAAAGGTGATGAATTGGAAGGTCATTTCCAGCTGGAAAGTTGCATGATTCATGCATGGTTCTTTGAGAGAAAAAAATTGAGTAAGTAGAGGATAAAAAAAAAAAAAAACATAATACTTAGAGTAACAATGTTCATTTTTGCATGTATAAGAAAGAATCCTGAAAATGTTGGTAGACGGAAAAGATCTGAGGTAGAGAGTAAGTTAGAATATTTAAAGGAGGAAGAATATTTATAGACTATAATGAGAAAAAGAATATAAGTAGGGGTACTAAGGTTACAAAGGGATGAAAAAATTATTTCTTAGGAAAAAATAAAAACAATTATTAACAACACACCATCTAGTTGCTGTTCTAAATACTTTGTATAGAACATATCCTTTAATTCTTACAAAAATATAAAAGATAAAAAGGTTTCATTTCTATTTTACAAGAAAGTAACTGGGAGGTTCCTTGTCTAGGAACTGCCATGGAGACAAAGTTTGAACCCCAAATTCTGACTCAAAAATGTGTAGGCTGGTAGGCAGAAGCCTGTGGCTGGCAGCTGTTTGCTCATTCACCAGGCTGGTGACTTAGCCAAGCCATTTACTACTCAGAGTCTCTGGTCCCTTACGCATCAAATAGGAACAATGTTTTGTTTCCCATCTAACTTCTCGAGCTATTATGAGGCTTACTTGAGAAACTGTGCCTGTAAAAAGTAAAGTATGATAGACATGTGGTGTATTTTTGTTAAAAATGGACAAACGGTCATTGAAATTTTATTTTAGGGGATAAAAATTAAGGGATTTAATCTGGAATGCCCTGCATTAATCCATTAAAGTAGACAAGGCCATGTGCTGAATATAAATAAATTGTATTGGAAACTTAAGGGGCATGGAAAAGATTTGGACAAATTAATACTGGATAATCCCCAGTAGTATTATATTTTTACTCCAGTTTGATAATGGGAAATTTGCCAGACTATAACAAAGGAAATTCCAGATTATGATTTAGCGGAGACTTTTCTGTTGGCTTCAGTGCCATTTTGCTTTCTGTCAACATTCATACCATCTTAATATATCAGTGCTGTGTGTCAGACATCAAATTGCACTTGAAAGGGAAACAGATTTCTCATGAGATTCTGAACATTAGGATGACAACAACATTGGATATGTATCCACATACACATGAAAAGTTTTCTTTCTCAGTTTTCTCTTTTCTTCTTTGGCCCAAACAAGAAAATGTAGAAATAAAGCCAGAGGGATGTTAGATTTATTTTTGTGATTTGTTTGAACCTGAATATGAATTTGCTTCCATTTTTAATGATGTTGTTTAATCCTTACTACTTTACTTGTGTTTTTCTAATGCAGCAAATCTTAGAAGCCAGGATGAAAGCAAGGGTGGGAAGCATTATTATTACTTTGTTGTTATTTTGTTTTTGTTTTTGTTTTTTTAAAAGAGTCTGTATGAGGGGGAAAAAGAGACAAAAGGGAAATTATGTCGATGCCCACCCACAGTTCCTCAACTGGAAAGCCCTCCTAAGTTAAAGTAATTAAAGTCGAGCTGGAGGCTGTGTATGTATAAACCCCAGAGATAGCATAAAAACAGCCTTTGGGCATCCTCTGAGACAGAGGATGTTCAATCAGATTCTAAGAACTCAAGAACATGTGTTTTACAAGGGAGAAAGCCAAAATACAAACTTTCCTGTAAGTACTACAAATACCATATGGAAAATTGATCCCATAAACTAAGAAGAAAACATAATAAAGGAATGATTTTTAAATCCCATTATGCCAGTTAAGGGATATATTCCAGTCTTTCAACCTAATTTCCAAAAAGTACAACCAAATTAAAAGGGAGGATTTGAGTAATAATTCAAGTACCATTTCTGGTTTTCTTAGCAAACCTTTGTACAAATGGCTACTCTGACTTGTTACTTGCAAACTAAATCCTTTTTCAAAACAGAGAGAAAGAGATCATTACTTTCATTGGTTTCTTGTATTATATGGTAGTTCAGATTAGTGTTTGTTTTCCTTCAAATAGAGCTGTTGAATGGTAGCAAATTTATCTTGCCTAAGTTGTAGAGAGCTTCCCACTGTGTAGGGATACTTGAGAGGCCATATTGTCTGTATTTGGGAAATTACTTATTGCATTTGTTTACAATTATTAAGGCAGAATAGAGTTCAATGGTGAGATCATAAACTATAATTAACATTAAGTCTGTTCTTACATAAAAGTATTTGTTACATGGTGTTTACTATAATTTCCAAATTATAAGGCAGGAATAATGACATTTGATCAAATCTTATATTTTTCATATGGCTTTATGCTTTGCTTATGGTTTATAATATTTAAAATTTTACTTAATATAAAATAAGTATAATTCAAATATACTTATATTTATTGTCTATTTTAGGTAGTCCTATTATTTCCTGGAAAATTATTTACGTTTTACCATTTTGTGCACTTACCTTTTGCAGGGATTTTTAAAAATAAAAAGCCCATTGTTTTTAGCTCATAAAATTATCCCTCTAGAACACATTTGCCTTTATTTCTGTCTTGTACTCTGTGAATACCATGTACTCTGAATCAAATTTTGTATTAATCTTTTCATCAGGGTTCCCACAGTATGAAAATAAGGTAAATTTGAACTCTGTACCAGAACAAACACAGGTTTGTGACTTTAATTTATCAAATGAACTTCTTATTTTCCTTAGTAGATCTCTGGGCTGAGAAATCTTTCTCGCTGTGGAATGTATGTAGTTCTAGTCCCAGTGAGAGTACCAGCTTTCATGAGTTTTGACTCTGCACAGACTTTCCAGTCTTAACTTCTTGTCTCACACAGTCTCAGTGCCTAGTGTCCCATGATCCCTGAGCAAACCATAAATGCCAAGCCTTTTTACCATTTGGGCCATGTGCAAAGCTGCCCAAATTGAGCCTCCAGTGTCCATGCAAAGTGAGTTTGCTCTGGCTTTCAGTTTCTTCTCCATGGGTGACATCTATAAGCTTCCCCTTCTAACCTGTAAATTCAATTCCATATGCTCAGATTTATCATTTCAGGTATTTTGTAATAGAAGATTGTGATAATTATTTTTATCTGTCAACTTAACTGGTCTAAGAGATGCCCAGATAGCTGGTAAAATATTATTTTTGGGTGTGTTTGTGAAGGTGTTTCTGGAATAGATTAGCATTTGAATCTGTAGATTGAGTAAAGGTCTGCCTTTGTTGATGTGGGTAAATGTCATCTAATTCACTGAGGGCCTGAGCAGAAAAAAGGTAGAGAAAGGGTAAATCTTGCTCTTTTCTTGAGCTGGGGCATCCATCTTCTCCTGACCTTGGACATCACATCCCCTGATTCTTAGACGTTCAGACTCTGAGACTTGTACCAGCAGATTTCTGCCCCACCCCCTCAACCCTGGTTCTCATGCTTTTGGTAGGGGGCTGACTTATATCACTGATTTTCCTAGTTCTCCAGCTTACAGGCAACAGATGGTGGGACTTTTCAGCCTCTCATAATTATGTGAGCCAATTCTCTATCTATCTATCTATCTATCTATCTATCTATCTATCTATCTATCCATCCACCCACCCATCTCCTATTGGTTCTGTTTCTCTGTAAAATTCTGAATAATGTAAAGAGGCTTCTGTCAGATTTTTGGAAACGAAAGCCCGAAAGGACATTTTCATTTAATTCATAAAGTTGACTTCAAGTACACAAAATTGGACATTCATGACTCACTGTCATCATTGTTATGCTATGGCCTTCTTTCATTAGATAAGGCATTTTTATTAAAAATTAGTACCTACCATACAAAATAATACCCAAGATCTTGATGTTGTGTAAAAACAATGGTAAACAGCAATGCAGTTGTCAAAATGAAGAAATTATGGTGAAATGATCAGTAGTAATACCCAGCAATATGCATGGAACCTAGCAATATGCTCTTTGGTTTTTTTTTTAATGACTTAATTAAAGGGGAAGATTAGGCTAATAATTCAAGCACCAAAAGATTGCAAACATACACACTTTGTAAAGTTATAAAGTTAAAACAAAGCAAGACAATATTGAATACTAGTTTCAGGATGAGGGTTGTATTTGATGATGGTATTATTTTAAATTTGTGCAAATTTATGCAGTGTGTGTAAGTCAAGGATTTTAGGGTATGATAATGATATCTTGAAGGCAGGTAGAAGAATGAAACAATGGGGGCAGGACAAACCTCATAATTAGGCATATATTATTTTCAAACTCCTTTCTTTTCTTTTTTGTTTTTTAACCCTTTATTTTAGGTTAAGGGTATAGGAGCAAATTTGTTATAATAGGTAAACTGTGTGTCATGGGGGTTTGGCACACATATAATTTTGTCACCCAAGTAATAAGCATAGTACCTGATGGCTTATTTTTTTCCTGATCATCTCCCTCCTCCTACACTCCATCCTCAAGTAAGCCCCAGTGTCTGTTCTTCTTCTCCCAGTATTATTGTGTTCTCATTGTTCAGCTTCCACTCATAAGTGATGACATGTGTTACTTAGTTTTCTGTTCCTGTGTTAGTTTGCTTAGAATGATGGCCTCCTCCTCTATCCATGTTGCTGCAAAGGACATAATCTCATTCTGTTTTATAGCTGCATAGTATTCTATGATATATATGTACCACATTTATTTATCCAGTCTACCATTGAAGGGCATTTAGGTTGATTCCATGTCTTTGCTATTGTGATTAGTGCTGCAGTAAACATATGTGTGCATGTATCTTTATGGTAGAATGATTTATATTATTTTCGGTATATACCCAGTAATGGGATTGCTGGGTTAAATGGTAATTCTGTTTTAAGTTCCTTGAGAAATTGCTCCACTTATTTCCACAATGGCTGAACTAATTTACACTCCTACCAACAGTATATAAATGTTCCCTTTTCTCGGGAATCTCATCAGCATCTGTTATTTTTTTGACTTTTAATAATAGCCATTCTGACTGGTGGGAGATGATATCTGTGGTTTTGATTTGCATTCATCTAATGATCAATGATGTTGAGCCGTTTTGCAGTGTTTGTTGGCTGCTTGTATGTTTTCTTTTGAGAAGTGTCTGTTCATGTCCTTTATGCACTTCTTAATAGAGTTGTTTATCTTTTGCTTATAAATTTATTTAAGTTTCTTATAGGGGCTGGATATTAGACCTTTGTCAGATGCATACTTTGCAAATATTTTCTCCCATTCTGTAGGCTGCCTGTGTACTCTGTTGATAGTTTATTTTGCTGTGTGGAAGATTTTTAGTTTAATTAGATCACATTTTTCAAGTTTTGCTTTTGTTGAAATTGCTTTTGATATCTTTATCACAAAATATTTGTTCTTTCCTATGTCCAGTATAATACTGCCTAGGTTGTCTTCCAGGTTTTTATAGTTATGGGCTTTACATTTAAGTCTTTAATCCATCTTGAGTTGATTTTTGTATACAGTATAAGGAAGGGATCCAGATTCACTCTTCTGCATATGGCTAGCCAGTTATCCCAGCACCATTTATTGAATAGGGAGTCTTTTTCCATTGCTTGCTTTTGTCACCTTCGTGAAAGATCAGATGGTTGTAGTTGTATGTCCTTATTTATGAGCTCTCTATTCTGTTCCATCAGTCTATGTGTCTATTTTTATACCAGTACCATGCTGTTTTGGTTACTGTAGTCCTGCAGTATAGTTTGAAGTCAGGTAGCATGATGCCTCCAGCTTTTTTCTTTTTGCTTAGGATTGCCTTGGCTATTTGGGCTCTATTTTGGTCCCATATAAATTTGAAAATAGTTTTTTCTAGTTTTGTGAAGAATGTCATTGGTAGTTTAATAGGAATAGCACTGAGTCTTTAAATTGCTTTTGCATTTTAATAGTATTATTCTTCCTATCCATGAGCATGGAATGTTTTTTCATATGTTTGTGTTATCTCCGATTTCTTTGAGCAGTGTTTCGTAACCTCTTTATTTTCAACTCAAGCAACATTATGTAAAATTTAAATATTACCACACTGCTTTCAGCCCTCTTTGGAAGTTCTTTTTACTTTGCAGCCCCAAGCAGTTCAGGAGTATATACCATTTGTGGGATTGCACACAAAAGTGTCTGCTTCAAGCTAAGGAGGTATTAATGTCCCTTTTATAGGCTCATTATGACAGAAATAACCAGTAATGATGAGATTAATTCATAGCTCCATTATTTCATTTGAGACAGATACACTGGTTAGAGCAGATATTTTATGGTACCATACAAAAATGAACTGACAATATTGAGATAAAGATGTCTCACAAAAATTTCGTAACCACAGCATATGCCATTTGTCACAATAATGGATAATTAAATTTTTGAAGGAAAATCTTATTGTGATTTAAAGAAAAATATAATTAACAAGGATTTTTAAATTCCCTTTTCTCCAGAGAAAGGAAAGATTATTGAATATTTGGTGAATGTCTGTAAAAGGTAAGATAGTTAAATGGATAAAAAGAACCCTGGAACCAATTGCAAATTAATATTCTCTCCCTAAGGTCCAGAATGTTCTGTGACCTCTGCCTTCTCCCTGGTCTTGGAGTTTTTAGGAATAGACTAATTATTAAATACCTTTTCAATAAAAGCAGGTTAACTTCCAGTCAAGATCACATAGTCCATTTTCTCCCTGCTTCCCTGCCAGACGAAACTGTGAACCCTGGAAATAACACAGGAAGCAACTAGGAAGAGCTTTGAAAGACGGGAAGAATATGTTCCTTTTTGGAACCCCAGGATTTGAAGAATAATAATTGTTCCTCAATAGTTGGCATAGCACCTCACGTCTTCCCACCCAACAGGAGAAGGTAAACCAGACTTTATTTCCTGAGCCCAAATCTAGGAGCAGAAGGCAGCCTACTTAAACTCATTTCTCCTCAGGAGGGAATGGGAATCCTTCTGACAATGTCAGGGATGTCCAAAAATAATCGAGGATTAATCAGGATTTTCACCAACAATAAGCAGCTGTTAGAAGCGCTCTCTTGAGGCTAGATCTCTTACAAACAGACACCAATGTAGGTAAACTGAACCAGCAAAAGACACCCAACCACTATAAGTGGCCAGCCCTGGGACACCTTTCAACCTCATAGGCCTGAGACTCTCCTCCCCCTCCTAGGGACACTGGGACAGCAGAAGACACTGCAAGGGGGAATTCTCAGTACAACAAGAACCTGGCCCAGAAAATGGTCTGTGTCTCCTAAAGGCAAAAGCAATGCTTTTCAACATAAAAAGTGCCTAGTCAGAGGAGCATCTTCATGTATGCCTGTGACTCCTCTCTTCCACCAGCAAACACTGGGGCAAGTGGGAGTAACTAGAAAGATGCAGACAGAGGCATCAGACTTGGAAGACACTTTGTCCCTGTGGGCTTCAGATCCACCTCTTGATGGAGCGACACCCAGTGGGCTGGATTGGGAAAATCCTTTTTACCACCTCAGAAAGGACCAAAAGTGAACAGCAAAAGTCCCAGTGGCACCAGATATACAAACTAGACTGAAATAATATTGCAAAGCATCTGATAATTAAACTAGTCTTTGGGAACACAGCTCACAAAAGTGAGCGATGCCCTGTGTGTTAAACCTAAACATGACAGCTGTTGCTACAAAACAATTTAACTAGGACCCAGAATCTTTTTATATAAGAGACAAAATATTCAAGATACAATAGAAAATCACCTGTAATACAAAGAAGTAAGAAAATCACAAATGGAATGAGAAAAAGCAATCAATTGACTTCAGCACTGAGTTGAATCAGATTTTGAAATTGTCTGAGAAGGATTTTAAAACATTTGTCATCAATATACTTCAATGTATAAATACACATTAAGTATCAGTATGGAATACAACTAAAACAGTACATAAAATTAAATTTATATCAGTAAATGCTAAAAATGAGTAAAGTTTCAAATTAATAATCTAAATTACTATGTCAAGAAACTAGAAAACCAAAAACAAACTAAAAATAAGAAGACTGTCAAGCTCGGTCCATCTGCTAGACCATTTTACGTACCCATCAACAAAGTGTGAGTGATTCAGTTCCACAACATCCTCACCTGCATTTGGTGTTGTCACTATTTTTATTTTAGTCATGCTGATAAATGTGTAGTGGTATCTCATTATGGTTTTAATTTGCATTTCCTTAGTGACTAATAAAATGTTGAGCATCTCTTCCTATGCTTATTTGCTTAAACTATGCTTATTTGCTTAAATGACCACATTTCTTTTATTCTTTAATGTATGAATGCTGTTTATACCTAATACTGACCTGCCATTTGTATTTATCAACCTGTCTGTCCTTCTTCATTTAACTTTCAACCTCTCTGTGTCCTCATATTTTTGCTATGTAAAAAGGTCTTTGTGTAACTCTGTAGTCTAATTTTTAAACTCAATATTGTGGTCTGTATTTTTTTCATTGGCAACTGAGTACATCTACATTTATTGTAGTTGTTGATATATCCGAATTTGACTTATATGATCTTAGTTGTACTTTCTAAAACCTTCGTCTTTTGTTCCTTTTCTTATTTTTTTTCCCTTTTTGGTACACTGAATTCTTTTCTGTTTTTTCCCTCCACTGGTTTCAAAATAATACATTATATTTTTATCAGTTAGTGGCCACCCTGAAAAATTTTCTTGAACCAGTCAGAATGAATCCATTGAATAGATAAAAACCTTACCCATTTGAACAGGCAAAATTTAATATAAAGAATTTTACATAAAAAGTACAAGTAAGATTATACAAGTCAATTCAAATATATCGAGAACCACAATGAATGTAAATAAATGCAACTTGCCAATTTAAAAATGCAGACCATAAAATAATATACAGTTTAAAATTCAATATAAAGATGTTTTAACTAATAAATGGTAGTTAATTACAAAGGTGCTATAAGAAAACACTAAGTGTTTCAAAAATAGCAAGTATAAAAGAATAGCTACTAACTCTAGGCTCAGGAAGAAACGACAGTGAAAGCACTAAAAGATTAGGAGAGGGCCTCCCTCTCTGACGCTGAGAATATTACCTCTGGAGGAGGGTGTAGCTACTACAAGAACACGCAGCCTCTTAATGGTAAAGAAAACTGCCAGAAGGTTCTGGCCCGAACTGATCTTTAGAAACAGACAGAGTACCTTGAAGACACAGCTGGCATTGCCAGGAAAGTAGTCCACCAATGCTGCTCTGAGAACATGCCTGAGGTTGTAGGTCAAACTACCAGTGGAAGTCATTTCCTGGAGTTGCTTGGAAGCTGCTAGGTGGAGAATGTGAGCTGATAGTGGGTAGGACACAGTCTGAGGATTGCTGGAATCCCATGACAAAAATAAATAAACATATATATATATATATATATATATATATATATATATATATATATATGATTATAATAAATGGAGGATTTTAACTGGGAAGAGAGGCATACTTCTAAGGGTTTTTCTTGGTACTGTAACTCCAGAACTCTCTTTTCACAAAGCCTAGAACTATATCAGTTAGTAAAGAGAAATGTTCAAAAGTTAGAGTGCTCCAGCTTCACAATCAGGGCAAAAAGAGTGATTTGAAGCTGAAAGACAATAATTGGAAAACTGGTATAAAAGCTTAACAAACATTCGTATTAAATATTGAAAACTTCTCCCGGTCAACTTCAAAATCTTACAATAGTTAAATTACGTTTGTCTCTTTGATATACATATGGTTAATATGTATTTCAATGTTTGTAGTTTTAGTAACACTATTTACTTATTTTTATTATCATTGATTGTAAGCAGAAATGGAAAGTTGTATGTTTAGATGTACCAACACATTGCCCCGTTTCTTTGCTTTTCATTCTTTCTTCAAGTTCAGACATTCCTTCTGTGATGATTTTTTCTTTTCTTCAAATAAATATTTATAAATGCCTTTAGAATGTAGGAATAGTAATGATAAACTTTTTTCATTTCATTTTAAATATTCTTGAAAGATAATGTAATTAACACAAATTAATAGTAGCAATCATTGAGAAGTCTGCAAATACTACTTCTGTTAATATCTTTTCTTCTTTAGTGTTAGTTTTATGATGTATCCTGATATCGATTCTTCTTTAGATATACTGCTTCAACTACCTTCTGCTTTCTATATCTGTGAATTTATCTGTTCTTAAAAATATATGGTCACCATGCTTTCAAACAGTACATATTTTCCTTCCTTTTTGTTCTGTAGAACTTGGATACCAGTTAGATATGAGACACTCTCATTTGGCTCTCCATTTCTCTTAATCATTCCTCTTTATTTGTATTTCCTTTGTACTGCATTCTCTGCAATTTCTTTACATTTACATTTCAATGTAATGATTATTTCATTGACTATGTTTTGTCTACTGTTAACCTATTCATTGTGTTAAACCATTTTTTTAATTTCCAAAAGTTACATTTCTTTTTAAATATGCTTGGATCATTTTTTATAGTCTCTGCTTCATTTTCCTGATAGTCTATGTTTTACTTTTTAATAATTTTATATTTATCTCTTAATAATTTAAATATATGAAGCACTTAGAGGCCTAAAATCCTATTGGTTGTGTTAGCAAATGCTCATTTAATGGGGCATTCTCCTCTATGAGATCTTTTGTTTTGATTCATATATGAGTGATCTAATGGGAATCCTGGAGTGAAAGTTAAGGATGCTTTCTTCCAAAAAGAGCTTACTTTTTGCTTCTGTTTTGAAACAGGGCTCACTACCCATTAAAAACTACTGTAATCTTCTTCAAGAAGCCTTCTGTACCTGGTTTTCAGCTCTCTCATTTCCTGCTGCTTCAAATCTGAACCTCAGGATTGAAGTGCTGATAAAGTCACTGGCCAGCTTTATCATTTACTTACAAATTTGAGTTGCAATTTCTCTCTCTCTCTTTTTAAAAAAATTCCACCTGACCATAAAATATCAATACTATATATCCCATGGTATGCATTAATCATTATATTTTATCTAGAACCTCTTTATTTGTAGCAGTACAGCCATTCAGAGCTGCTGATCTGATTACCATCAAAAGCAAAATTCTCAAATAGACTTTTTGATTACTTTAATTCAATTAATATATACTGGTGATAGTACTACAACCTGCTGTTTGGAAATCATTGGTGAACACAGTCAAAGTACTTAAGAATATTTTAGAGTGAAAATTATGTATTTTGATTACAAATTTTAAAGAATTATCCCCCACTCTTCTTAACTTTTTATCTGATGAGCATCATCATTTTTTTCTGAGTTTCCATTTGAGATTTTTAAAGGTTTTTCTTAAAAAAATATTGATATATAAAATTTAAAGAGATACTTGAGTGCATGTTCCAGATGATTTGTTTTAATTGCTACCTAAATATTTTCTCCATGCAAATAAAAAATTTTGTTCTCACTAACTTAGTAAAAATGGGAACCCAAATCCAAGAGCTACATTGATGTGGACAATAAATTGTTGACTTTAGACCTCTACTGAAATTTCATGTAAACTAAATGAAACTTATCATATGAATAGTAGTGCTAATATAGCTCTTGTTGATTTAGATTATTAGTCTGCAAAGTTGAATCATGACTTGTATCATATTATGTATCATACATTATCCATCATACTAGTGTTAGAAAAAATAAAGCCATAAAGCACTCACAAAATATAGTTTAGAGTGAAAAATCTGTCACTTTACAAAAGGCAAATACAAAATTCATATAACAAATAGAAATACTTGAACAAAAATCTAATTGGGGAATTGGAGCAATTTAGGAATCCATAACTATCATTTTGCATCTTGAACTCTACTGCAAAGACTTAGAAATTTCCATCAAATCCTCAACCATATTTTCTAGTATTTATTGGACAATTCATTGAAACAGTGACCTTACACATCCTGCACATCACAATCAGATGAGTAGCTTGCTCAAAACAAATTGTTGGAACCCATCATAGGCCTATAAAATTAGAATCCTTGGAAAGCTGGTATTTTTAATTTTTAAGAATGTAAGAAAATTCCAGAACAGACAATTCAAAAACAGTAGACTAGAAAATCTCTAACTTAATTCTTATTCTCAAATTATGTGAAATAAATTGGATCTTACATTAACCAACAATTGGACATATATTTATTTAGTAAAATTAAAATAGAAACATAATTATTGAAAGGATTTGAGGATTTCTCATTTGGCCATTTATAATGGCAAAAAAGCAAAGAATAATAAATGGTAATTTGTTTCTGGCTGAAGATGAATTTCTGTACTGTATTTCTCCCCTACTTCCTGTAAGAATTATTTTCTAACTGCTGTCTCTTTCTGTGCTCTAAAAACACTCAGGTGATTGATTTAGCATACGGAATTTTTTAAAGATTTAATATATAAATGTTTTATCTCACAACTAGAATGTTCACTTTTTGGAGTCAGGCATATTGCCATATGGTATTGTTTTTCCACAATTTCTAGAACAATATTTAAAAAGTGTACAAACACATTATTAATGTACAGTAGTTTTATATTATGGATTATATGTACAATTACTTACATATGTAATACTGCAATTATATTTAAATAGGATTTTTTTATTTAGCAGAGAGCATGTTACATTTACGAACAAAAACAATCAAGCTACTATTGTCCAGTTTAGGAACTTGGGAATTCTTTGGTTTGATTGATTGTGCACCACTGTACCAGAAATGCCTTCTGGGATCTCCTTCCTTTCCAAGTCACAGCTTATGCTCTTCACCAGAGATCATAGCTATTCTCATTTATAGGAATAATAAATGTACTATATTGTTCTCCATTTGTTTTGAAACAAGAAAAAGCACTTAACTTGCCTTTACACAAAGACATCTCCCTCACTCTTCTGTCCATGTCTTAAAAATATATAATTAGGTTTTTATAATTAGTATTTTATTCTCTGGTATCCCCAAGTATCCCCCCATGTGCATATGTATCTATAACCACAAACACACACACAATTATAAATATATACAATTATATATGTGCAAATATATATTTGTATAAGTATAAATAAACATATAAATATAGACATACAAATATATATCTAAATATAACAGGTACAATATATATACATAGATATGTATATAAATACATATATATGCATATATACGTACCAAAAGATAGAGAGAGACATCTATAGGTGCAAGAGCATAAATGCTAATAGAAAAAGAAACGTCTTTCAGTGTTAAACACATTTACTTGAACTGTGTTTGGAAATGATGAGGCTTTAATTCCATATATATAAATTTAGTAGGGAAGAAGACATGAATAGTTAGAAAAGATTTGAGTACCTACGTTTTTAAAAGCCCCTCAAATTTTGTTGTACAGACCAGTTGATGACTTCTAATCTAGATAATCTCTAAATTTCTTCTAACTTTCAAAGTCAATAAAATAATTTGAGTTTACATTAATTAATAACTACATTACATTTATTCTTAAATATGTATAATAAAATCCTAAATTTAGAGAATTTTATCTGATTATTCAAAACGTAAACAAGCCAAAAATATTTATATGAGATTATAGTAAATTTCTGAATGTTCCTTCCTGTTAGTCTTCCATAAACTGTTTCTTAACTGTTATCACTGTGTCTTCTGAACTTTAACAGTAACATTGGGGTTAGCACATCGTTTTTGTTTCATGTTTCCAGTTCTATCTTATCAAATAGAAACAAGCTCCTTGAGTTTAACCACTATGGTATACACTAATGTTGATTATTAAAGTTCTAGTTAAAACTAAAACATTGTATCACTTTAAATAATAGAAGTTGCCCAGGTTAAGTACTAATTTCAACAAGAATATAAGCAAACTAGTTTATGTTAATAAGAATGTAAAGAATCATTTTATGTAAAATTAGTAATGTATAAATTTAAAAGTGATGGTGTTTGTAATCTTTATAATATATAATAAGTATTCTTCACTTTTGAAGATGGGTTTGTTTTTGAGAGATTTTGTGTCAAATATAATTAAAAATAACATGAAATACAATGGGATTCTTTAATAGAGTTGATTATTTTATGAACTGAAAAATTTACTAATTTTACCTGATTTGGGAAATTTAGAATTCCATTTTGTTTTTTATGGTTGGTAAATATATAGGTAGAGACCAAAATAAAAACTTCAAGAACTTGTCACCAACTTGTATGTGATATAAAAAAAGAATATTACATTCAAAGAGTTTTGCCAAAATTATCACCATTTAGTCTATTAATCTATGAGAACCAAAATTTTAAAACACTAAGGGTAATATATAAACCTGTTTGTCCATGAATTCCCAATAGGCATTAATATTCGTACAAATAATTAGCTATCATGTTAAAAGAGATACAAAAATTTCACACTTTCTCTAAACATTTCTGCAAAAGAATGCCTTATTTACAGGTACTCAGGCTCTTAATTTCCTCTTGTAGAGTGAGTTCTCAGCTTCATAATTTTATGACTACTTCTCTCCTTTAGGTAATAGGAAAGAGTATATAGTGTCCATTTTCACTTGGTATGTTATTATTTAAAAATTGGCTCAACTTTACTCAGTGTTCATGTAAAATAATTCATTTAACTGAAATTTATATTAAGGAAATGGCTCTTAGCTGTCCAAATTGTCCAGAAGTTTCTTATTTGTATTCTAATAATTGACACAAATTTTACAGTTAAAAGGTCTATCCTATCTCCAGAATACAAGAAGAAAATAATAAGAAATAATGTTAAAATTATAATTTCTATATTGAGATACAGAAAATATAGATAGCTTTGATTTATTTATATTTAAAAATTTATAATATATTATCTAAGTATATAACAATACAGAAATTAAAATGTCTTTTTCTTATTAAAGATAATTCCAACTTAATTTATTTCTCTTTAATTGGGAACAGGTTTAAAAAAAGTCCCAGATAAATTGGCTATTTGTTTTAGTTATTGAAATTTACTTAATAAATATATGTAACAAAATTATAGAGTATGAGCATTCCAGAAGTTTAATAATTCCAATTATTTAAAGGTTGTAAATACCTAAAAAAAACTTTAGTTTCTCTCTCTCTCATAGATTTTGTATCGAACAATTTTACATAGACCAATAGTTCTAATATTTTAATTGGGAACATTTAGAAACATGGATGTGCTATATTGTGTTGTAACTGGAGATTCAGTTAGAGAAATCACGGTCTTTTTCCAAGATTAATTCTGGCAAGCAACACTGGAATAATATATTAAAACCCATGTCATAGAAACAGCACCTCAGAAATGGGAACTGAGGATTCAAGATTGGCAGTCTCCTAGTGCTTAATGTTAAGAACTAGCTTAAAGGCTAGTCATAATGATATTGGAAAAGGAATAATTCTTCCTTCCAACATGTTCTCAGAGTCCAAAAATATAGAGGAGATGGCAAAAAGATTGTTGCAAAATTACAGCTCTAGAAAATTAGGTCAAGAGATGAACTTGGAAGCCACCAATAAATAAAAGCCATAAATAATCATATAAATATTTTTGGAAGTCTTTTGACAATTTCTGGATAATGAATATTATTATACTCACTAAGGATATTGTCCTTATACTTTATCCTTTTTAATAATGTTTTTACTCTATTTAGGCTTGTTAATTCCTCATTAAAGATATGGATTCCCTTTTTTTAAAAAATTTACTTTAAGGTCTGGGATACATGTGCAGAACATGCAGGTTCGTTACATAGGTATACATGTGCCACGGTGGTTTGCTGCACCTATCAACTCGTCATCTAGGTTTTAAGCCCTGCATGCATTAGGTATGTGTCTTAATGCTCTCGCTCCCATAGCTCCCCAACCCCCAACAGGCCCGGGTATGTGATGTTGCCCTCCCTGTGTCCATGTGTTCTCACTGTTCAACTTCCACTTATGAGTGAGAACGTGCAGTGTTTGGTTTTCTCTTCCTGTGTTAGTTTGCTGAGAATGATGGCTTCCAGCTACAACGATGTTTCTGCAAAGGACATTAACTCATTCTTTTTTATGTCTGCATAGTATTGATATGGATTCAGTTTTAAAGGTAACAAGCTTCATAAGAAAATCCATGGATAATTTCAATTCAATTAACTAACTCATGCTCTTCCCATTTAATAATTCTTGTTCTTATAACCATAAAGTGCTTGTTCTTAAACAATTCTCATTGCTTCTTTATAAATTGACACTATGCTTACAGTGATGGTACTATGCTAGAACCTCTATAATAAAGCCATTAGAGGTCATAAGTGCTATTCGATGACTTTTTAGTGAGACGATTGAAATTGAAATAATATATTGTCTTATATATTGTTTATGGAAGACCTGCTGCATATTCCAATCAGTAGTATTTACTAATACAGTATATCTGCTTTATTTCACAAATGAATACTTGAGGAGAGAGGAAAAGGTAAAGGAATGAGTAAGTCCAGTGGGCAAATAAGTGGTAAAATGAATTTTCTGTGAAGAGACACATCATGCAAAGTTGTAGAGGTGAGGAACTCTGCCAATGTCCAGTTTTGAGGATTTAAAACAGCCTGATTATTCTGTAATGATAGGATCTCAGCCATTAGATAGATGTGTGTGTGTGTATGTATGTGAAATGTATAGATGTGTGTGTGTGTATGTATGTGAAATGTATCTGTAGTTTGTACGAACGTATCTATAGCATAAAACTCTATAACTTAGCACACACACACTCTGCAAAGCAAAAGAGCTGTGTAGATCACATCAGTAGATCAAAAAAAAAAAAAAAAAAGTTCCCTGAAGAACTCTCAGCTTACTCCAGAAAAGGTTACTAAGCATTCCTTACATGGAAGAAATATCATTTTCTTAACGGGGAGGGGCATCTTAAGGATAATATAAAATTAAATAACAGTATTATAGGACATGAGAGTTATTTAAGTAGTGGAGTGGATTTCAGTGTGTGTTCATATTAATAGGAAATTTTCTCTAACTCAAAGGAAAACAGTGTTTCTGAAATTTTTATTTTACTCCAGGGAAAATCAGAATATAAGATCATATAATAAACAAATATATTTTAACAATAACTTCCACCTCCATCTTCTTATAGCTGTTGATCATTGATTTCTGCAATGTTTTTCTGTTTGTGCGCTCAATAACTTTTCTACATCTGGTTTTATACAGGCGTTTTCTTGAAATATATATGTACATATTTTTCCTTTCTTATAAAATGGAAAGAAACAAATAGGAAGAAATGAAAGTTTAAATACTGAGCAATAATTTTTCTTTTCATAGACAAACCTAGATACCTGTGTTTGATTTGAAAGTGTTTTATAACCAACATTTCCGTTTAAAATGTTATAAGTATGGCCGGTTGATTTAAGAAATATTTGATCAGCAAGGGGAAAGTGTTTAGAATTTTATTTAAAATGTACGCTTACGGCCTGGCATGGCGACTCATGCCTGTAATCCCAGGACTTTGGAAGACCAAGGGAGGTGGATCACTTGAGCCTAGGAGTTCAAGACTAGCCTCGGCAATATAGACCTCATCTCTACAAATTTTAGCTTTTTTAATTGATTGGGTATACAGCATGCTGCCAGCTGCTTGGGAGGCTGAGGTGGGAGAACAACTTGAGCCCAGGAGGTCCAGATTGCAGTAAGCCGTGGTCACACCACTGCACTCCAGCCTGGATGGCAGAGTAAGACTCTGTCTCAAAAAAAAAAAAAAATTAAACATAAATTATAAAACAGAAAAACCATAGTTTGTTAGATGTGAAACAGCTTTGAGAGCATGGAAACTGATCTATCATTTAAAAGACTGAGATATGCCCCTCTTTCAATGAATTGACACAATTCAGAATATCTTTTAAGATATAAAAGAGACTTTTTCTGAGAGCACATAACAGAAGCAGGACATTTGGTAATAGTTTAAACTCTGATAATGGTGAAATAGAAAGCAATATTAAGTAGAGAGGCAGTATGGCACACCAGTTAAAATTTGGACCGTGGAGTTATGTGTTTTGAGTTCAGGTTCTCTCAGTTTATTTATATGTGAGCTTGAACATTTTATTTTGCCTGTTTTCACTTTCTATTACAGTATATTTTACACGGGGTTATTGTGTGGTGTATGTGTTAATGTAGGTAGATATTCAATAAATATTAGTTGTTTTATTATTATGTACTATTACTACAGCAGCTGTGAAAAATATTGTGAATGAACACATGCTATCTTTCCCTTTTTTAAGCTATACTTGGAAGGAGAGAGGGAGACTAACGATGTGTCATTTCCTGGGAAATATGGTTAACAATGCCTTAATTTTAAAGGAATCAGTACTTCAATAGTGAAATTGAGTTTAAATATTAGCAAGTGTCCTTTATGGCCTCCAGCAGACAATCCAGCAAACCAAGCTGCATCTGCAGTGGAGAGAAAAATATAGTGGAATTTGCTCTGCACTCTCAGGTGGGCTTCTAAGAAACTAACTGCTCAAAGACGAGGAAGATGCTCAAGTATTACTAAGGAAAATAAGGAAAGTATAAGTTGAAGTAGGCACTTCATTTTCTTAAATCAAGGGCATAAATTGGATTGCTTTTACGTTTCATTCTGAAACATTAGTAGTGTCTTCCTTGAGTATTACTTTGAAAATAACTCTGAGACTGTGTATATTCTTCAGGATCCATAACTACAGTAAGAATTTAGGAATGAACCATAATTCTAGATAGTCTGAATTAGTTGTAAGCATAAAAATGCTTGGGAACACTCACGGAGTTATCCATATGTTTTGGCAATGACAGATATCAATGAAACCGTTACTTTAATAGACTAGAATATCCGTTACAGGGAGGAAGAAAGATGGTGGCAAGTAGCTTATCAGACAGTTTGTATCAAAGTCAAAGCTTAGGCTCTTTGACTCTATAATCTAGAGTCAAATAATTTAAACATTCCCAAAGATAATATAATTCCCCTGTCAATCTAATTGCTGAAATCATCAGCATGTTTGAAACAAGTCACATGATCTACTAGATTGTGAATTTCTTTACAACAGAATCTATCCTGAGTTTACACGCAAAAAAAAAGTACCTGAAATCATTAAAAGTGAATGTTTCTAACAAACAAGATTGTCTAATAGTGAAATATGCTCCCTTTTAGGTGGTGAGTGCTCCTGAGGTATTGTTTAAGAGACTTGATGTCATATATCTTCTGGAATAAAGGGAAATTATTAATATTGTCTATAATAATTAAAAGATGAATAATGTCTATACCATTGAATTTCCAATCTAACTTTAAAATTCAATAATCTCATGAATGTCATGATTATCCGTCCTAGCCTTATTACATAGGAAATAGACATCTATTAAATAAAAATTAATTCCTCATTCATAAAATTAAAAATAAGATGTAGAATTTACTTCTCAGTAACCCCAGACTAGAAAGTATCTGTGATGAAACACTAAAATAGATTATTCAGGATGAATGGTAAATGATGAGCAATAATGAGCAGTTATAAAGCTGAAAATAATGCATCTAAAAATTAGGCAAATAATTTATGAAATACATCAAGATTGTTAAGACATAACCTGAAATAGAATATATTTATGTTTTATAGAATATAAATGATGAGCCTCCTGTATGCAATCCACCACATTTGGAAACTCAAATTTATTCCACTGTTAAGAGTCCTTTCATTCAGCTCCGCTGTTCAGACAAAGATTCTCCACAGGAACATCTGAACTATACAATTGTAGGAGGTAAGACGTATAATTTCAAAAATGTTATTTCTCTGCTGTTTTACAAGATACTCATATGAGATATTTTGTAACCATTGGAAATATATTATGAAACATATTTTAAAATAAAAATGTAAGACAATATAAATCACAATACATAATGTAATTTTATTTCCTTTTTATTACCTAATCATTCTCAGGAAATACAAATAATCAATTCACACTTCGGAGACTAGGTGGTGATCCTCCTTCTCTGGCCATCACACAGAATTTCCAGTATGATGTATTTCAAGGGGTTCAGAGCCCTGTGACTTTCCAGCTACTTATTGAAGTCACTGATGAATTAGGTGGGAATAAGCCTAGTCAGCTGTCAGCCACTACAACAGTCATAATTCATGTCCTTCCCTGGACCACAACACAGCCAATTTCTTCCACAAAAACAACTACAACTACAGTAAGTACTTAGTGATGAAATATAATTCTAAAGTCATGTGAATTAGTCATAAACATAGAAAGTGCCTGGAAACTCTCACAGGAGTTAACCTTGTGTTTTGGCAATGAAAGACATCAATAAAACAGTTATTTTAATACATTTGGATTCTCCTCATCAATGTAAGGAGAAATTATTGAGGCCGTTAAACACTACTTTTGAAACAAAGTAAACACATCAATGGTAATCATTTTTATGGGCCCTTTCAAGATTTAGTTTAGAAGTCTTAGTAATTCTGTTGAGTCTCATCACAGTGTACTTTGCTCTATTTAAATTAGAACTTATAAAGGTTTTTAATGTAAATAACACCATATTGAGCTCATAAAATATTTAACAAGCTTGTTTTTTTGAAAAATATGCAGTCTGACGGGAAAACAAGATATACACTTTGGCTGAGTCAGTTCAAGCTGCTTTTAAAAAATGCCATAGACTGGGTGGTATAAACAACAGACACATATTTCTCATGGTTCTGGAAGCTGGGAAGTCCAATGTTAAGGTATCAGCACATTTAGTGCTTTTTCTAGTTCATAGATGGCTGTCTTCTCACTATGTTCCCATACAGTGGAAAGAGGGATAGACAACTCTCTGGGGTCTTTTTTATAAGGACTCTAATGTCATTCATGAGGGCCCCACCCTCGTGACCTATTCACCTCAAAAATGCCCCACCTCCTGATACCATCATATTGAGGGGTAAGGATTTCAACATGTTAATTTTGAGGGAACACAAACATTTTGTCCATAACACATTTATTTAAGAAGTTACAGAAAAGTCTTCCCATTGCTTAAGAGTCAAGAAGTTTTGCATTAGTTATACAAAATCACTATAATATAAATTTGAATATTCTTGATCCACAGGGAAAAAAATTGATTGGGGTGGTATAGGACTGGTCATTCTACCAAGTGTCTCAAAGAAGCAAATTAAAATTTTCCCTGTGACACAGTAACAGTAGTCTAGCCTTCCAATTAGTCTAATCATTTTTCAATCCAACTGACACACCACATGATTAAATATAACCAGGCACATGAGAAGATAAGATACTATAACCAACTGAGAAGCAACAGAACCACAAAAAGCAGAAACACAGTAGCTATAAGTAATGGATTATCAAACATAAACTCAATTATTATTAAGTTCATGAAATGTAAACCAAGTATGAAATTTGGTTAGGGTGTTGGAGACTATAAAGGTAATAGAATATGTTAAAATAGTTCAAATATATCTAGAAATTGAAATACAATAACGAATTACAACTTGACAGATGGATTTAATGGCTGGTTAGAAACAGCCAAAGAGACAATTAAGAACTGAAGATATGTCAGAAGAAACTATCTAGAATGAGATATGGAAAGACAAAAATGATGGAAATTACTAAGGGAGAGGAAGGACATAAAAATGAGAAAGAGAAGAGCTGGTTTATTTTAACTTGAGAGATGAGACAGGGAAAGGAAAAGAAGCAGTGTCTAAATATTTTCAAAATTGATTAAAGATAGTAAATTGAAGAAGTCTCATGATTCCCTAGAGGAAAAAATGAAAAGAAATTTATACTTAAACAGAACATGGAAAATCTACATAAAATCCAAATATAACAAGAAATATTAAAATCAGTTGTGAAAAAAAAGAAAGATTTCCTTCAAATGAGTGTTCACAAGACAGCTGGCTTTATGATAAAAATAATGGAAGCTAGAAAAATTGAAATGTTCGAGTAACCAAAAGAAAATAACTCCACCTAGAATTCTATACCCAGCAAAAAATACATTTAGGATCAAATATATAAGCTTTCAATTTGTCTTTAACTGGATCTCATAGTATTTTTATTCATTCATTCCAAAATATTCTCTATTCCCTTAACTTCTAAAGATATGGAGAATTTTCTAGTTATCTGTTTCAATTTGTAGTATAATTATTTAGGATCAGAGATTATAACCTTCTTGACTTCAGTCAACTGAAATAGATGGGGAATTGCTTTACAGTCTGATATATGATCCAGTTTTGTAAATGTTCATGTGGTCATATGATGTTTATCAAAATAAAACTACAAGGCAATAGTAAAAGGATGACAGTTTCAAGAAATTATACTGGGCAACTGATATGCATATAGACGGAGTAGAAACAATCCCCTATAAATCAAGTCTAAATGCATTATAGACATAAAATGGCAATAATAAATAAAATAACTATACTTTAGAAAGAATTTAAGAGACTACCTTATTAACTTTGTAATAGGGAAAGATTTCATAAATAAAACAAAACTAGAATAAGAAAAAAATTGAGAAAATTGAATACTTTAGAATTAAGAACTTCTTATAGATGAAAGGATAGGATGTCTAACTTTTGGATTAAAATAAGTTGGGATGGAGAGAAGTAAGAAAGAAAAAAGATTAAATAAAACAGTATACATTGACAATTATTGGTATTGTATGATGGGTACCTGGTGGATTATTGTAATATTTTTATACTTTTGTGTATGTGTTAAGTATCATATAAAGTAGCTGTAAAATAATGGAAAGGAAAATAATCTGAGATGCCCATGAATTTTGCTAAACTATTAGTATTTAACATGGCAAAGTGCTCCTCAAATTACCCTCACAGATAAAATACTCTCACTTATTTAGCGCTTCATTAAAACTTTGTTATCTGCTTTAGAGCTTTTAGTCATATATTTTATATAGTTAAACTCTATAATTTATTATTTAAATCATGAATATTCTCCTGGTCATCAGCAAATTGCTTCTGAGTCCCTCTCCCCACTCCATGGCATATGACAATAGAACTTTCTTTCATATTCCACAAATATATATTAAAATTGTTTGATAAGTCAGGTAAATATTGCCTAAGACTAAGTTATATTGTCAGTGATATTGCAAGGTATTATGGTAGAATTTCAAACAGTTAAAAAGTGTTGTTTTTCATTTCTGGCTCAACATGAAACTCACCTCTTTAATTCTGAGTCAATTTTCTCTGCTAAAATCTTGCTTCTTTGGGAGAGATCATATTTAGCCTGTATCATCGAAGAAAAAAAAGCTCCTAATTTATGTTAACACATGGTTTTCCACCATTCAGTTTCCCAATTAGTAAAGCAAAATCTAGCAAAGCAGAAGACATTGTAATAAAACATAATAGACAAATTTTGCAGCAAGGTGGGAAAGGATTTTAAAATTTGTAGTTGAGCTAAGGGGTATTCTAATCTATGTACTTCCTTTGGTAATCTACATTAGGCTTGCTAAAAGAGGCAAACCAATTAATACTGTCCTCAAATGATTACCAACCTGTGACTTATGAATTTATTGCCACAGACTGTAGCAAATGGCCCATCTTTTCTCCATAACCAGTATCAGCTTTTATATTTATATGTGTACTAATGTAATACACACATCTCTGCAGGGAGACATATGTGCAAAACGTGTAACCAAACCAGAAGTAACCTTCGAAATTCTGTGTTTCAACTAATTCATTGTGTAAGAAGGAAAAATGATATGCAGATAGGTTGTCACTTACATTTGCTTGAGAGTGAGTAAATATACAAACACACCTGTATATTTTATAATAGCCTTTAAAAAACTAATATTTCTAAACATTTGTTAAATGCAGCACTGACTAGCCATTATTTATATTTGGGTACGTGTATTAGTCTGTTTTCATGCTGCTGATAAAGACATACCGCAGACTGGGAAGAAAAAGAGGTTTATTTGGACTTACAGTTCCGCGTGGCTGTGGAGGTCTCAGAATCATGGCAGGAGGTGAAAGGCACTTCTTACGTGTGGGCAGCAAAAGCGGAAGCCCCTGATAAACCCATCAGATATCGTGAGAATTATTCACTATCACAAGAATAGCACAGGAAAGACCAGGCCCCATGATTCAATTATCTCCCCCTGGGCTCCTCCCACAACAAGTGGGAATTCTGGGAGATACAATTCAAGTTGAGATTTGGGTGGCAACAGAGCCAAACCATATAATTCTGCCCCTGGACCCACCAAATCTCATCTTTTCACATTTCAAAACCAATCATGCCTTCCCAACTGTCCCCTAAAGTCTTAGCTCATTTCAGCATTAACCCAAAATTCCATAGTCCAAAGTCTCATCTGAGACAAAGCAAGTCCCTTTCAGCCTATGAGCCTGTAAAATCAAAAGCAAGCTAGTTACTTCCTAGATATAATGGGGGTATAGGTACTGGGTAAATACAGCCATTCCACATGGGAGAAATTGGCCAAAACAAAGGGGTTACAAGGCCCATCCAAGTCCGAAATCCAGTGGGGCAGTCAATTTTTTTTTTTGGAGGGGGGACAGAGTCTCGTCTGTCACCCAGGCTGGAGTGCAGTGACGCGATCTCAGCTCACTGCAAGCTCCGCCTCCTGGGTTCATGCCATTCTCCTGCCTCAGCCTCCCGAGTAGCTTGGACTACAGGCGCCCACCAGCACGCCCCGCTAATTGTTTGTATTTTTAGTAGAGACGGGGTTTCACCGTGTTAGCCAGAGTGGTCTCAATCTCCTGACCTCATGATCCGCCTGCCTCGGCCTCCCAAAGTACTGGGATTACAGGCGTGAGCCACTGCGCCCGGCCTTGGGGCAGTCAAATTTTAAAGCTCCAAAATGATCTCTTTTGACTCCAGGTCTCACGTCCAAGTCACACTGATCCAAGAGGTGGGTTCTCATGGTCTTTGGCAGCTCCACCCCTGTGATTTTGCTGGGTACAGCCTCCATCCTGGCTGTTTTCACGGGCTGGTATTGAGTGTCTGTGCCTTTTCCAGGTGCACAGTGCAAGTTGTCTGTGGATCTAACATTCTGGGGTCTGGAGGATGGTGGCCCTCTTCTCACAGCTCCACTAGGCAGTGCCCCAGCAGAGACTCTGTGTGGGGGCTCTGACTCCACATTTTCCTTCTGCACTGCCTTAGCAGAGGTTCTCCGTGAGGGCCCTGCCACTGCAGCAAACTTTTGCCTAGGCATCCAGGCATTTCCATACATTTTCTGAAATCTAGGCAGAGGCTCTCAAATCTCAATTTTTGACTTCTGTGTACCTGCAGGCTCAACAACAGGTGAAAGCTGCCAAGGCTTGGGGCTTCCACCCACGGAAGCCACAGTCCGAGCTCTATATTGACCCCTTTCCGCCACGGCTGCAGCAGCTGGGACACAGGGCACCGGATCCCTAGGCTGCACACAGCACAGGATCCCTGGGCACAGCCCACAAAACCACGTTTTCTTCCTGGGCCTCCTGGCCTGTGATGGGAGGGGCTGCCGTGAACGTCTCCAACAAGGCCTGGAGCTTTTTTCCCCCTTGGTCTTGGAGGTTAACATTAGGCTCCTTGCTACTTATGCAAATTTCTGTAGCCAGCTTGAATCTCTCCCCAGAAAATGGGATTTTCTTTTCCATGGCATAGTCAGGCTGCAAATTTTCCAAACTTTTATGCTCTGCTTCCCTTATAAAACTGAATGCCTTTAACAGTACCTAAGTCACCCCTTGGATGCGTTTCTGCTTAGAAATTTCTTCCACCTTATACCCTAAATCATCTTTCTCAAGTTCAAAGTTCCACAAATCGTTAGGGCAGGGGCAAAATGACGCCAGTCTCTTTGCTAACACATAACAAGAGTCACCTTTACTCCATTTACCAACAAGTTCCTCATCTCCATCTGAGACCACCTCAGCCTGGACCTTATTGTCCATATCACTATCAGCATTTTGGGCAAAGCCATTCACCAAGTCTCTATGAAGTTCCAAACCTTCCCTCATTTACCTGTTTTCTTCTGAGCCCTCCAAACTGTTCCAACCTCTGCCCTATTACCCACTTCGAAAGTCGCTTCCACATTTTCGGGTATTTATCAGCAATGCCCTACTCTAGTGGTACCAATTTACTCTATTAGTCCGTTTCCATGCTGCTAGGGTATAAAGACATACCCTAGACTGGGAAGAAAAAGGGTTTTAGTTGGACCTACAGTTCCACATGACTGGAGAGGACTCAGAGTCATGGCCACTTCTTACATGGCAGTGGCAAGAGAAAACAAGGAAGAAGCAAAAGTGGAAACCCCTGATAAACCCATCAGATTTCGTGAGACTTATTCACTATCAGGGGAATAGTACGGGAAAGACGGGACCCCTAGATTCAGTTAGCACCCCCTGGGTCCTCCCCACAATATGTGGGACTTCTGGGAGATACAAAACATATGAAGTTGAGATTTGGGTGGGGACACCGCCAAACCATATCAGTATGTTATAAAGGTCACCTGTATTGCCAACTATCTGTCTATTTCCCAACTGTATGGTCAAACCTTGTGCCAGGTATTGGTGAACAAAGTTAAGAAAGTCAGAGAAATCCTTTTTACTATAAATGGTGGAATATAAAACTATAACTGCTTTAAGTAATAAACATTCATGTTCAGAAAGTGGAGGATTATTACAGCGTAAATTTGAAGATACCTGTACAACATCCTAAGGAAGATGGACTTTGTCTTCCAATCATAGAGGATCTAAAGAAACATACCAGAGAGGGTGACGGTATCAGATATTTCTAAGTATGAATGATTTTAGACTAAGGATGCGAAAATATGAAAGGAAGATTGGTGGATGCAGATAAAGTACTCACAAAACCAGCTAGAAGCTTCTTTTAATAATCCAGATGAAAGAATTAGGCTCTAAACCAAGGCAATAGTACTTTATGTGAAGATGAACCGCTACATCTAAAATATACATAATTAGTAGAATTCACCATCTATTGTATTTAAAGTTTGTGCATTAGAATATATATATTATGATATATCATGGGAAAGAGAATTTCTCTTAGGACCTAGCCATTATTATTATAGACTATATATTTTATTATTATTAATACAAAGCAGATCTTTCTATTTAGAATATTGGATGAGATATGAAAACTTAAAAACATTTCTAAGTGGTTAGAATATAATGCCAGAATTTTATCTGCTTCTAAAATGTAACTATAAAAGTCTATTTCAGAAATAGAACATTCTTAAAGCCAGATTGCTAACAATGTCTATGAATTTTAGAGGAACAAAAAGGCCTAATGATAAAAAGTTCAAAGTAATTAAGAACAAATTCAATTACATTACAAATATTATAGGAGACCCTTTCAGCATGAAATTCATTATAAATGCAGATTTTTAAAGGAAAACTTCATTCTATGTTCTTTAGAAAAAAATTAGAACATCCCATAAACTGTAATCTACTGAAAGCATTCAATAAAGATCTTTGCATCTTTTACAGTGCCAAATATGGTACTTGATAAATCAAAGACCAATGCCATACGTTATCAGAAAGGTATGTGATAGTTCATAATTGGGAGGAGGGGAGGTTCATGAACCATGTTAGAATCTGATGAAATCTTATGGCTCCTCTCTCCAGAATAACACATACATATATACATGTGTGTACACAATTTTATATTCAGTTTTAGAGCCTGTAAAACCCATCCATGGAATCCAGGTTACAAAATACTAAAAACAAGAGTTTATCTGTGCTTTTTAATTTGTAAAAAAAAAAGTTTTCATGAGCAAAATATGTTTCTATTAGTATACAGTGGAAGTCACTAACATAGCTACAGGGAAATTTTACATAATATATTCCTTAAATATATCAATATTTGGTGTGCACTTATAGACATTAGAATGAGTAAAATAATACCTTGAAACTTAGGAAGGAGAATAGAAAGAAATCCTTTTATCTTAAGTGTAGAATAACTTAGTTAAATAAGGTAATGATAAATAAACCCAACCCTAAATTAAATAAAATAAACAAAATTGTTGTATATTGTCTTCTGATTCACCTTAGTCTTTGAACCCATACCTGATTATTCAGAGGTCTCTCTCAGGGCAGGTAGAGAAGACATTAAGCCATGTTTCATGAACTGAATTAAACCCTTCCAATTTGAGTCCAGATTGGCTAAAGAGACAATGAGGTAACTGGCTAGACACCATTTCCTGCAAATCTGATCCCCAAGGAATTATGAATCAAAATTTCTGAAACTATCTGCATGTAGCAAATTGAGCCCATAATAAAAATTCCAGAGCTAATGTCTACTTTGACAAAATGAAAGAAAGGTAGATTTAAATCATCAAAATTTATAACTATGTTATTTAATCTGATTTCAACATAAACAGTGTATAAACAGAAGACTAGGAAGGAGAAGGTCTATAAATAACTCTGTCCAATATTTTCATCATTTCAACCATTCATATTTCATGATGCAAATCAGTAATGAAAATGTTTTAAACAATCAGTGAAGAACTAAAAAAAATTTAAGAGCTGCATAGAGTGACAAAACTGGAATTTTTCAGTGCTTTTCACTTAATTTGGACATTAAAGATGAATCCTGGGGATATTATGGCTGCTTAGACACACCGGAGACTTATATCTTTGTAATCTCATGTGTTTTTTCTTCTATTGTGCTCATTGCACAGGCACATTACTTTTCCAAGGCTGATTTGACTCGTCAAAGACCAAACCCTTACTACATACACCTCATAAGATAATTTACAACCAAATACTCTTGGAACTTTGTTTTCAGCTGATAGTTTGAAACAGTCATATGCTGGAGCTGGCTTATCCCAGCTGAGACAGCCCATTGTTAAGCATGCAGAAATTTTGTAGTCTTGTTGCTAAGCATTTGGTAGCCTGAAATAGGTAATGGTGGGAATATTTATATCACAAAAATTGGCAAATGCATACCATGTTTTTGGTTTTGTTTTACCTTTTAAAAGTTGGTTTACCAGCACATTATTGGACCTATTTTATTCTTTAGTAGACATAGAAAGGCAGAAAAATTTATGGTGAATAGGAAGAAAGTTTAAGAGAAATTAGCAATGTTTGTATATGATATGGATATTTTTTTGAAGCCAGAGTACCCAAGGAAGCCACCAGCACTATCTGCTAGCCTGAGTCTAATATTCACTAGACTCTATCCAAAATGCCTGTAGAGATTAGAGATATATATTACTTGCTGTCAACTATGCTTTAATATCCACCCTGCCTTATCATCCTAGGAAGTGGAGCTCACTGTGATATTTCAATGATCACCTGATGTCTCTAACCCATCAACTAAGGTTTTCTTGTTCTTTGTCTTCTCCTAATATGAAGACTTAAATTGCAAAATAATAGTAGTGGTAATAATGGTCACAAATTGTTTGCCTACTGAATGCTATAAACTTCCATAAGGTATTTTCTTCCCCATAGAAACTCTACAAACTAGGCAACATTGTTCCAAACAAAAAAATTAACTTGCTCAAATTAAGTGAAAGTAATAATTTTAGCCCAGATATGTCTATTTCCAGAGAACGTGTTTGCTCCATTATACTAGTATTGCTATATTTTTCAAATTTGATTAATTTATGCATGCTTTTTAAATAAAAATGAATCCCCTAGACATCCAATATTGATTTATATTATTTTTGTAAGAGGGACAAAAATATATCTATTAGATTATATACCTTTAAATGCAGTGGGAGAATTATAACAAATCTGCATCTCTTACCTCAAATTGTTTCTAAGAAAGAACTAGTAAAGAAGCATTGATGTAATGAGTTGATGACGATGAAAATAATACCTGTATGGTATGCCAGAAATTGGAGAGGCTGTGGCAAAACATATTAAAAAGAAAGCATGCCCATTTTTATCTGGTCTGGCCAAGCATACAGGACAGATGCATGATGAGATACAATGTATGTATTTACCCCTGTGTGAAACAACAATAAAAGATCCCTTAGACCTACTGGGGGACAATGGAAATTTTTGCTGCTTATCTTGGAACACTCTGATAGTCAACCTACAGACTATGTAATTATTCTTCTTAAATTATGAATATGGGAACTAAGGGGCTCAGTCACCCTTCTATTTGTGGATTTGGAGCAAAGTCTCTTGGTGACCCTCAAAACATTTCACTTTCTGCTATTTGATAAGGGACATAAGTTATGCAACTGTTTTACTATTTCTGTATGTATTATTTCACATTTAATCACTCTATAAAAAAACAAACTGCATGAATAAATAGTGAGAATCACATTTTACATTAATTTATGTATTGGTCTTTGTGTCCATCTGACTCTCAAAAGGAAACAAAAAAATGAGAAAAGTTGTGGAAGGAGCTATTTAAAAGGGTGTAGACACAGTTAAGGAAAACCAGCATGACATATATCTGCCTGTCATTCCATAAGCAGATTACATCCTGTACAATTGATATACATTTCCTTTTCTGATTCCACTTGGTGACTCTGCTGCCTAAAGATGCTCAATGAAGTCTTCCTAGGCCATTCAACATAAGAGCTAAAGTTTATTTTTAAGGAAAATAATGTCTTACCTTATTAAAAAGAGAACACTACATACGCTAGTTTTTATTAGCATAGTTGACTTATTTTTAAAGATTACCTATGAGCTAGAAGCTAATATTGTACTTAATATTTTACACAATATAAAGGAAGCCACATGGCATTCCTGTGTAATGATATGGATAGTCAAAGTGAGACAAGTCACTGATTAAAGAGATTTAAACAATTTTTTAGGTTTGGATCATTTTGTTTTGATCTCCTAAATAATGACCTTTCACTCAAAAAAAATAATAGTTGTGCAGTCAATCCCTTAAAATTTCTGTCTTTATATTTTTAAATACTTTTTCCTTTTTTTCTTTTCATGCATTCTAATTTGTATGACATATATTAATTGAATTAGTACCTAGGATTAAGAATGAATAAGAAGCTCAAGAAGTAATATTATAGTAAAAGAAAAAAGCACTTAATTTTTTATACTAACAAGGCTCAGAAAACAATTTTGACAACACTAATTTTTAAATTTTAATCATATTCAATAATTTATAATATGACCAGGCCTTCTCATCAAACGCAAGTAAAGTTTTCAAATGAAATTTTGAAATTAAATGTAAACAACATAATTTCACATAGATTGTATCCAAACAGTTTTTACATTTATAGTAAGCAATCCTAAGGTCCAAATAGTGCAATAGAAAGAGTATGGCCTTAGGAATAAGACAGGTTTTGGTTTGAATTCCAGCTCTTTGACTAGATCATCCTGTAAAACTGGGTTGAGTTATTTACCACCTTTGAACCCCCATTTCCAATTTTCAATAGAAATTATTAAATTATTTTAGAAGCCTCTCCTGGTGCAGTGCCTGGAATATAGAAAGTCATTAATAGCTAGCAGCATTATATTAATGTTTATTAATTATTTTATAAATGTGTATTAATTGATTATAAACACAGAAAGATTGTTTGCAAACATCAAGTGTAAGTGATTGCCGATATAGTTACCAAACCGCCAGTTCTCATTTACAGTTCTCCTTAAGGAAAAAAAATGTTATATTTTATTTTATAATTGTATTTATTTTATTATTTTACTTATTTACTTTATATTTATATATTATTTATACTGATATTTTAAAAAGTATTTTCTGATCTTTATTAAATTTTATAGTAATTTTCTTAGCAAATGGGCAGGACCAGCATTTCTTCTTAAATTGGAAGTTTTACCACTATTTGAAACAGATCGGGGGGCGGAGCAAGATGGCCAAATAGGAACAGCTCCAGTCTCCAACTCCCAGCGCGAGCGACACAGAAGACCGGTGATTTCTGCATTTTCAACTGAGGTACTGGGTTCATCTCACTGGGGAGTGCCGGACGATCGGTGCTGATCAGCTGCTGCAGCCCCACCAGCGAGAGCTGAAGCAGGGCGAGGCATTGCCTCACCTGGGAAGCCCAAGGGGGAAGGGAATCCCTTTTCCTAGCCAGGGGAACTGAGACACACAACACCTGGAAAATTGGGTAACTCCCACCCCAATACTGCACTTTAAGCAAACAGGCACACCAGGAGATCATATCCCACACCTGGCCGGGAGGGTCCCACACCCACGGAGCCTCCCTCATTGCTAGCACAGCAGTCTGTGATCTACCGGCAAGGCAGCAGCGAGGCTGGGGGAGGGGCGCCCGCCATTGCTGAGGCTTAAGTAGGTAAACAAAGCTGCTGGGAAGCTCGAACTGGGTGGAGCTCACAGCAGCTCAAGGAAACCTGCCTGTCTCTGTAGACTCCACCTCTGGGGACAGGGCACAGTAAACAATAACAAAACGCAGCCGAAACCTCTGCAGACGCAAACGACTCTGTCTGACAGCTTTGAAGAGAGCAGTGGATCTCCCAACACGGAGGTTGAGATCTGAGAAGGGACAGACTCCCTGCTCAAGTGGGTCCCTGACCCCTGAGTAGCCTAACTGGGAGACATCCCCCACTAGGGGCAGTCTGACACCCCACACCTCACAGGGTGGAGTACACCCCTGAGAGGAAGCTTCCAAAGCAAGAATCAGACAGGTACACTCGCTGTTCAGAAATATTCTATCTTCTGCAGCCTCTGCTGCTGATACCCAGGCAAACAGGGTCTGGAGTGGACCTCAAGCAATCTCCAACAGACCTACAGCTGAGGGTCCTGACTGTTAGAAGGAAAACTATCAAACAGGAAGGACACCTACACCAAAACCTCATCAGTACATCACCATCATCAAGACCAGAGGCAGATAAAACCACAAAGATGGGGAAAAAGCAGGGCAGAAAAGCTGGAAATTCAAAAAATAAGAGCGCATCTCCCCCGGCAAAGGAGCGCAGCTCATCGCCAGCAACGGATCAAAGCTGGACGGAGAATGACTTTGACGAGATGAGAGAAGAAGGCTTCAGTCCATCAAATTTCTCAGAGCTAAAGGAGGAATTACGTACCCAGCGCAAAGAAACTAAAAATCTTGAAAAAAAAGTGGAAGAATTGATGGCTAGAGTAATTAATGCAGAGAAGGTCCTAAACGAAATGAAAGAGATGAAAACCATGACATGAGAAATACGTGACAAATGCACAAGCTTCAGTAACCGACTCGATCAACTGGAAGAAAGAGTATCTGCGATTGAGGATCAAATGAATGAAATGAAGCGAGAAGAGAAACCAAAAGAAAAAAGAAGAAAAAGAAATGAACAAAGCCTGCAAGAAGTATGGGATTATGTAAAAAGACCAAATCTACGTCTGATTGGGGTGCCTGAAAGTGAGGGGGAACATGGAACCAAGTTGGAAAACACTCTTCAGGATATCATCCAGGAGAACTTCCCCAACCTAGTAGGGCAGGCCAACATTCAAATCCAGGAAATACAGAGAACTCCACAAAGATACTCCTCGAGAAGAGCAACTCCAAGACACATAATTGCCAGATTCACCAAAGTTGAAATGAAGGAAAAAATCTTAAGGGCAGCCAGAGAGAAAGGTCGGGTTACCCACAAAGGGAAGCCCATCAGACTAACAGCAGATCTCTCGGCAGAAACTCTCCAAGCCAGAAGAGAGTGGGGGCCAATATTCAACATTCTTAAAGAAAAGAATTTTAAACCCAGAATTTCATATCCAGCCAAACTAAGTTTCATAAGTGAAGGAGAAATAAAATCCTTTACAGATAAGCAAATGCTTAGAGATTTTGTCACCACTAGGCCTGCCTTACAAGAGACCCTGAAGGAAGCACTCAACATGGAAAGGAACAACCGGTACCAGCCATTGCAAAAACATGCCAAAATGTAAAGACCATCGAGGCTAGGAAGAAACTACATCAACTAACGAGCAAAATAACCAGTTAATATCATAATGGCAGGCTCAAGTTCACACATAACAATCTTAACCTTAAATGTAAATGGACTAAATGCTCCAATTAAAAGACACAGACTGGCAAACTGGATCAAGAGTCAAGACCCATCAGTCTGCTGTATTCAGGAGACCCATCTCACACGCAGAGACATACATAGACTCAAAATAAAGGGATGGAGGAAGATTTACCAAGCAAATGGAGAACAAAAAAAAGCGGGGTTTGCAATACTAGTCTCTGATAAAACAGACTTTAAACCCTCAAAGATAAAAAGAGACAAAGAAGGCCATTACATAATGGTAAAGGGATCAATTCAACAGGAAGAGCTAACTATCCTAAATATATATGCACCCAATACAGGAGCACCCAGATTCATCAAGCAAGTCCTTAGAGACTTACAAAGAGACTTAGACTCCCATACAATAATAATGGGAGACTTCAACACTCCACTGTCAACATTAGACAGATCAACGAGACAGAAAGTTAACAAGGATATCCAGGAATTGAACTCATCTCTGCAGCAAGCAGACCTAATAGACATCTATAGAACTCTCCACCCCAAATCAACAGAATATACATTCTTCTCAGCACCACATCGTACTTACTCCAAAATTGACCACGTAATTGGAAGTAAAGCACTCCTTAGCAAATGTACAAGAACAGAAATTATAACAAACTGTCTCTCAGACCACAGTGCAATCAAACTGGAACTCAGGACCAAGAAACTCAATCAAAACCGCTCAACTACATGGAAACTGAACAACCTGCTCCTGAATGACTACTGGGTACATAACGAAATGAAGGCAGAAATAAAGATGTTCTTTGAAACCAATGAGAACAAAGATACAACATACCAGAATCTCTGGGACACATTTAAAGCAGTGTGTAGAGGGAAATTTATAGCACTAAATGCCCACAAGAGAAAGCAGGAAAGATCTAAAATTGACACTCTAACATCGCAATTAAAAGAACTAGAGAAGCAAGAGCAAACACATTCGAAAGCTAGCAGAAGGCAAGAAATAACTAAGATCAGAGCAGAACTGAAGGAGATAGAGACACAAAAAACTCTCCAAAAAATCAATGAATCCAGGAGTTGGTTTTTTGAAAAGATCAACAAAATTGACAGACCACTAGCAAGACTAATAAAGAAGGAAAGAGAGAAGAATCAAATCGACGCAATTAAAAATGATAAAGGGGATATCACCACCGACCCCACAGAAATACAAACTACCATCAGAGAATACTATAAACACCTCTACGCAAATACACTGGAAAATCTAGAAGAAATGGATAATTTCCTGGACACTTACACTCTTCCAAGACTAAACCAGGAAGAAGTTGAATCCCTGAATAGACCAATAGCAGGCTCTGAAATTGAGGCAATAATTAATAGCCTACCAACCAAAAAAAGTCCAGGACCAGATGGATTCACAGCTGAATTCTACCTGAGGTACAAGGAGGAGTTGGTACCATTCCTTCTGAAACTATTCCAATCAATAGAAAAAGAGGGAATCCTCCCTAACTCATTTTATGAGGCCAACATCATCCTGATACCAAAGCCTGGCAGAGACACAACAAAAAAAGAGAATTTTAGACCAATATCCCTGATGAACATCGATGCAGAAATCCTCAATAAAATACTGGCAAACCAGATTCAGCAACACATCAAAAAGCTTATCCACCATGATCAAGTGGGCTTCATCCCTGGGATGCAAGGCTGGTTCAACATTCGCAAATCAATAAACATAATCCAGCATATAAACAGAACCAAAGACAAGAACCACATGATTATCTCAATAGATGCAGAAAAGGCTTTTGACAAAATTCAACAGCCCTTCATGCTAAAAACGCTCAATAAATTCGGTATTGATGGAACGTACCTCAAAATAATAAGAGCTATCTATGACAAACCCACAGCCAATATCATTCTGAATGGGCAAAAACTGTAAAAATTCCCTTCGAAAACTGGCACAAGACAGGGATGCCCTCTCTCACCACTCCTATTCAACATAGTGCTGGAAGTTCTGGCTAGGGCAATTAGGCAAGAGAAAGAAATCAAGGGTATTCAGTTAGGAAAAGAAGAAGTCAAACTGTCCCTGTTTGCAGATGACATGATTGTATATTTAGAAAACCCCATTGTCTCAGCCCAAAATCTCCTTAAGCTGATAAGCAACTTCAGCAAAGTCTCAGGATACAAAATTAATGTGCAAAAATCACAAGCATTCTTATACACCAGTAACAGACAAACAGAGAGCCAAATCATGAATGAACTTCCATTCACAATTGCTTCAAAGAGAATAAAATACCTAGGAATCCAACTTACAAGGGATGTAAAGGACCTCTTCAAGGAGAACTACAAACCACTGCTCAGTGAAATCAAAGAGGACACAAACAAATGGAAGAACATACCATGCTCATGGATAGGAAGAATCAATATCGTGAAAATGGCCATACTGCCCAAGGTAATTTATAGATTCAATGCCATCCCCATCAAGCTACCAATGAGTTTCTTCACAGAATTGGAAAAAACTGCTTTAAAGTTCATATGGAACCAAAAAAGAGCCCGCATCTCCAAGACAATCCTAAGTCAAAAGAACAAAGCTGGAGGCATCACGCTACCTGACTTCAGACTATACTACAAGGCTACAGTAACCAAAACAGCATGGTACTGGTACCAAAACAGAGATCTAGACCAATGGAACAGAACAGAGTCCTCAGAAATAATACCACACATCTACAGCCATCTGATCTTTGACAAACCTGAGAGAAACAAGAAATGGGGAAAGGATTCCCTATTTAATAAATGGTGCTGGGAAAATTGGCTAGCCATAAGTAGAAAGCTGAAACTGGATCCTTTCCTTACTCCTTATACGAAAATTACTTCAAGATGGATTAGAGACTTAAATGTTAGACCTAATACCATAAAAATCCTAGAGGAAAACCTAGGTAGTACCATTCAGGACATAGGCATGGGCAAAGACTTCAAGTCTAAAACACCAAAAGCAACGGCAGCAAAAGCCAAAATTGACAAATGGGATCTCATTAAACTAAAGAGCTTCTGCACAGCAAAAGAAACTACCATCAGAGTGAACAGGCAACCTACAGAATGGGAGAAAATTTTTGCAATCTACTCATCTGACAAAGGGCTAATATCCAGAACCTACAAAGAACTCAAACAAATTTACAAGAAAAAAACAAAGAACCCCATCAAAAAGTGGGCAAAGGATATGAACAGACATTTCTCAAAAGAAGACATTCAGACAGCCAACAGACACATGAAAAAATGCTCATCATCACTGGCCATCAGAGAAATGCAAATCAAAACCACAATGAGATACCATCTCACACCAGTTAGAATGGCGATCATTAAAAAGTCAGGAAACAACAGGTGCTGGAGAGGATGTGGAGAAATAGGAACACTTTTACACTGTTGGTGGGATTGTAAACTAGTTCAACCATTATGGAAAACAGCATGGCGATTCCTCAAGGATCTAGAACTAGATGTACCATATGACCCAGCCATCCCATTACTGGGTATATACCCAAAGGATTATAAATTATGCTGCTATAAAGACACATGCACACGTATGTTTATTGCAGCACTATTCACAATAGCAAAGACTTGGAATCAACCCAAATGTCCATCAGTGACAGACTGGATTAAGAAAATGTGGCACATATACACCATGGAATACTATGCAGCCATAAAAAAGGATGAGTTTGTGTCCTTTGTAGGGACATGGATGCAGCTGGAAACCATCATTCTTAGCAAACTATCACAAGAACAGAAAACCAAACACCGCATGTTCTCACTCATAGGTGGGAACTGAACAATGAGATCACTTGGACTCAGGAAGGGGAACATCACACACCGGGGCCTATCATGGGGAGGGGGAAGAGGGGAGGGGGGAGGGATTGCATTGGGAGTTATACCTGATGTAAATGACGAGTTGATGGGTGCAGCACACCAACATGGCACAAGTATACATATGTAACAAACCTGCACGTTATGCACATGTACCCTACAACTTAAAGTATAATAATAATAAATAAATTTAAAAAAAAAAGAAAAAAAAAATAAAGTTACATTATTCTAAAAAAAAAAAAAAAAAGAAAGAGATCATAGGAAGCATCCATTAGACACACTGAATGAGAATTTCTGAATTGCAACCTTTTAAATAATCTTCTTCCAGTGAGCATTAAATGAAATAATTTGAAAGCCAGTAGAAATAGTATAAATTTTACTCATCTAGGTCATAGCCTTGCACATCTGCTGAGACTATAATGCCCACTGACGAAAGATTTCATGATAGGGAAGATTATTATTATTGTCTTTTCTGTAAAATATAACAAGTTAAGTAATTAAGGTTATGAATCAAACCAAATTAACTGTGCACAGCTGTAAGAAGCTTAGTGCATGACCACATGACAGATGAGAAATTCTTTTGTTTTCACTCGTGATTTACCTAATGGTGAGATAAATGTGCGATGACATACAAAAACCAGGGTCCTGTCAATCCTTAGCCATTTATTTCATCACTCATCATGTTCCTGACAGGGAGGAGTAACTGGTCAATTGTCCAAGTATAAGTATCTTCATATTTTCTGCTTAGGCAAAACTGTAAACTGTGGAAAACAAGTTTTAAGTTACATTTTAAAAGTAAATATAAAAAGGTACACTTTGCACAATTATATATACATAATCTAAAATAATTTTCAGAAATTTTAAGATGCAATAATCAAATCAAATTTTATTATTTTAATTTAATTAATATCTGACAAAAACTTCCTAGTCATGGAAAGGATCTTTATAATCTATTTATATGTAAAATTTCCACATAAAAAAATCATTTGATTAAATCATATTTAGTGTCAGCTGTTTTTGTACATGTTAGAAAGGGGAAAATGAAGACACCAGAAGTTTAAATAACTTTATCAAGGTCACAGACATAGTGAGTGGTAGAACCAAAAAGACTGGCAAAGAGACAGAGAAATGGTCAAGGCTTGAGGAATCTCCTGGCTTGTAAGGCAAGTGACTTGGACAAAAGATAATGAAATGAGGTGAAGAGATTGACAGGGATCGTATTATGCAAAGACTTAAAAGCCATAGTAAGTATAGAGATTGATTTCCAATTAATCAAATTACAAGTCATTTTGACAAGTGCTATAAAGGAAGTGTAAATAAATGGAGGACAGATAACATGGCAAATTCTGACTTGAAGAATATTGAGAAACTCCCAGAAGAGATATTTGTATTTTATGTAGGTCTTTGATGGATAGAATGAGAAGCAAAGACATTTCAAAATGGTGGAAATTGAGGAGTATGGATATGGGATTGCACAGTCTTTTCTTGAAAGGAGAGAAACCAAGCATGTCTGGAGCATGTGAGGAGCACTGGCCAGAGGCAAGGCCAGAAAGGTAGATAGTAGGGAGACTGACAAAGGCCTAGAGTCAATGCTATGGGTTTTAGACTTTGTTTTGTAGTTAATACAAAGCCATGTTAGATTCCTAGGAAGTGCAAATGAATCATTGAAACTAAACCAGCCGAGTGAAAGATAGAATGCAGAAGAGAAGACTGGAGGCAGCAGGTTCAGGCAGAATGCAATTGCCAGAAATAAGACCAGGCATTTGCCTTTACCCTCATGGTTACTACCTACTGGGGCCTCCAAAGAGTTTACAAACAATGAAAACATAAGGGGATAAAGGAATAAGCTATGGAAGTGCTGAGAGGATCAAATACTAATCCCCAAATTTGGCTCTTTAAAAATGTTTTGACTCACCAATTGAAAAAGGATATTGCTGACAGGGTCCAGCTTGCACATAATATACACTTCAATATTTACTCTGTGTACATGGATTACTATGGCTATTAGATTAGAATAGCTATATGTATTGTACAAAGAATTTTGTGAGGATTAAATGAAACAAGGGATATGAAAGCTCTTGTAATAAATGTTATGTATATATAAACCATTACTATTATATTTAATCCCTATACAAAGATTTTGCTTTTACATTGCTAGTGAAAAAAGTAATATTCCTACTTATCTTAGATTTTGAAATATGAAAAAATGTGAATTATTTAATATAAAAGCTTTAGTAGTTTCTTTGTGTGCATATATGAGAGAGAGGGGGAAATAAAAGACAGAGAAAACAGAAATCAGGAAATCTACTCTTTTTTGTCAGGCCAGGAAAGTGTAGAAAGTTAGGATAATTCCTTCAACTAACCTCTACACAATTTTCATATGCCTCGAACTGGCTCTATACAGTTAAGTTCTCATGGATGAAAATTTGTAATTACTTTTATATGAATATAATTGTGATTTACAAAATGATGCCTACACGCCTTGGTATAGGAATTGGATTGTTTTCTCAGAGCTCTCATATCCTCATTTTGGGGGACGTTGCCTAGTCCATTGAAAAGAACATGGTCTTGGAGATATATGAATTTTTATCTGAATACCAATTCTGCCACTTAGTGGAGACACATGAATTTTTATCTGAATACAAATTCTGCCACTTAGTAGCTATGGAACTTTTGTTAACATACAGAGCTTTAGTTCCTCCTTCGTAAATTGGTGGTTCTGAACACATCTCTCTTAGAATGGGCAAGTAATATAGTTTTAAAAGGCTATGTTAATAATATAACTAAATAATATAGCTAAAAGGCTCAGCACCAACCATGACAAACAGTTGCTTTTAAATTAATGCTACCCCTACCCTTTTTGTTTTAATCTGCCATGCTGTCACCAAATGTGCCCAATAAAGAAAGAAACATGTTCTAAGAATATGTTTTCAATGTTTTCTCGCAAACACTTTTGTCAGGCTCTATATTTCCTTCATATGGCGATTCTTGAAATATGGTAACTGCTCAATAAACATTTGTTAAAGAGAAAGGAAGGGAAGAAGGAAAAAAAGGAAGGAAGGAAGTCGGGAGGGAGATAAGGAAGGATGGAAGAAGGAATGAGAAAGCAAGTTAAACAGGTGTGGGCTGTGGTATCTTTACTTACATTAGTTGCCACATTCTTCCCCATACCGGTGCTTAGCACAGGTATTATTTCTTAACGAGTTGTAAATAGAGCTAGGTGATTAAGTGTGGTAATCAAATTGTCTGTCATTCTTTTAGTCTATGATCTGGAAATACAGCATAGTATTTATTTAAGAAAACAATGCCACAATACTTCAGCTGACACTACTGGAACCTTTCTTGTTCTTTCTTTGTCCAGACATGCCCTTATTGTTGTTGTATAAAGCAGAATGTTCAGTCCTATAATACTTGATCTCTGCAACTATCGAAATTCAACAAAGTAACCAGGAGTCCTCTCACTCAATTGTATAAGTAGTGTTATTTCTGTTACTACCATTGTGGACTGATCTTCTTTGCAGAGGTCTGCTTTCTCCTTTTATTATTTCTGTGAAATCAGCCTCATGAATTATATTGCCTTAAGAAATGACACAGCTTTGGGAGGCTGAGGTGGGCGGATCACCTGAGGTCTGGAGTTCTAGACCAGGCTGGCCAACATGGTGAAACTCCGTCTCTACCAAAAATATAAAAAATTAGCTGGGTGTGGAGGTATATGCCTGTAATCCCAGCTACTCGGGAGGCTGAGGCAGGAGAATCGCTTGAACCCGGGAGGCGGAGGTTGCAGTGAGCAGAGATCCTGCCACTGAACTCCAGCCTGGGTGACAGAACGAGACTTCGTCTCAACAACAAAAAAAAAAAAAAAAAGAAGAAGAAGAAGAAAAAAAGACACCTTAATACTTGAGTGTCCACAAAACTTATCCTGTCATATGCTGCCATCTGCTGGGAAGGTTATGTTGCTTGGTCATGGACTTTACATTAAAATCTGTGTTGAACTTTGTATTGCTAGCTTCTTAAATGGTCATACTTTAGATAGTAATGGAAAATTACTTGGGTAAAAACTTTTTGTGCTTTTACAATAGGAAGCAGGAAAGGGCAACAGTGATCTGACCCATTTTTGAAATAATGCTTTGCCCTATAAAAAACTTGCTGATTCATTCTATCTGTCATTTAGCCAACACTAATTATTGTCTTCTGTGCCAAGAACTACAGAGAATCCACAAAGATGAGCAAGAAATGGTTCTGTTTAATAGGAGTTTATTTCCTAGTAGGAAGAATCACAAAGTAAGTAAATGTGGCAAAGTATTCTAGATATTACAGTAGAAATATGAGAAAAGAGGGTGTGGGTATGGTAATTTCTACCCCAAAGTCAGGCTTTTTGCAAGAGCGATGGTAGAGGATAACCATGATAATGAACAAATATTCACCAAGAAGGCAAGACGGGAGAAAGAATTCTGGCCAGAAGAAATATTATAAACAAAGACATTTGTTTCTAGAAAAAATGATATTTGTTTTTTGTGGCATTAAGAGATGTTATTATGCCTTGTTACTTGCTATATTTATTTTTAATTATTCAAAGAGAAGAAGTAAAGTGAAATGTGTGAGATATTCTACACAGCATATACATCTTTATAGTTTTGTCCATTGAACTGCTATTAATACTTCATATTTATTATATTTCTCAGATTACTACTTCTGTCTTAATAAAGATTTCGTATTATTGGATCCCTGATAACTGGATTCCTGCGTTATTAACTCTAACAGGAGCTCTTTTTGTGATGTGCCTCTACGCTGTTGCATGGTGCCTCTTTAAAGAGTAAGATTTTAATTGCTGTTTCTATTTGAATTTGTTCATTGCTCATAAAGTCCATCAGCAATGGCTTAAAAAGAGCAGGATGAAAGTAGAAAGAAGAAATTGGAGAAAATGTCATTGAGCATCTATTACTTTAAGTGCTTTACAGATGTTATCCTTGCTGATAATCACAACAATGCTGAGAGATAGGTAACAGCATCAGTGTTTTAGATTTACATAAATGATTTTAACCAAGATCTTTTGGTTCTAAAGCTACTGTTCTTTCGCTAAGTGATCAATCAAATGATTCAAGCTAAAACCATTCGTCTGAAAAAAAAAAAAAGGAAATGAGATTTTTAAATTTCCCATAGAAAAGGAACAGATGAAATTTAGTTGGTACATATTTAAATAAGATCAAGTCCTCTGCCTGTATTTTCCTGTCAAAGGATAGACAGAAGTCTCAAAAAGGTAAGATGAAAGAATTTCAACAGTAATTATAGAAGGAGTGAATTAATTCAGGAAATATCTCCTGAGCTTTCACAGCTCAGCTTGTGCCAGGTGAGCAGAATACAGAGATGATAACAAGCAGTACCCGCCCTCCAGGAGCACAGCCTTGACTAGAAAGGGCTCAGGAGAATGAATGGTTGCAATAGATTAAAAGAGAGAGTAAAAAGAGAGGGTAATTGAAATTTAAATATCTTTCTATGGCATACTTAACTCTGACTCGGAGAGATTGGGCAGGGAATGTTTCACAGAGAACATGCCACTGAAACTGGCAGTAGAAGAATGAATGGAGGAAAATATAAAGGAAATACATAAAATATAGTTTAGTTTATATTTAAGGGTGATTTTTCTTTTGAGAGGCATAAAAATGGAAACAGGATTATATGAACACTACTATATTTCCTCACTAACAAAAGTCTGACTTTTATCCTGGAATATGGAGTATAGATTCTACAAGGTAAAGTAATAAAACCTAAAGATAATAGTTGTATTAGCATGAAAGTAAAAATGTATTAAGGACAACCGAGAAGCTACCACTTTTATGTAAAATGGAGATAGTATAGTAAATTTGAATTTTTGTTTTGAAGGTGATATATACCTTAGCACAATATTTGGATTTATAATGGTGATATCAAGTGCCTGAATAAATAAGCAATTTATTACTGAATTTTAAAAAGGAACCAATTGTCCAAAAAATACAGTGAATTAAAGTGTAATAAGTAGGTTTAAAAGTAAGTGTTGCACCCATTTCCTCCTTTTCCCTATAACTAACTCCTGAATGAAATCTGATTCAGATGTATCATGGAAGAATATAACAGAATAATAGTGCTACCATATACACTAGAAACTTCTTCCCAGATATTCCACTAGAATGGAATCTATTACACTGGAAACTTCTCCCCAGATATTTCAATGTCATCTACCATGTTCATACTTTTTTTTCTGAATGTAGAAATGGCAGAGTAATCTGAAATATTTTTATGTTGAAGGAGCTGGTGTTTTTATTTGATTTTGTTAAAACAGTTTAAGGACATTATTTTTACTTTCACATTCAAAAGAAATATTATTGGCATTATGTGCAACTGTTTTATTTTTTGCATGTGGAGGGTTAACTAGAAGTTTAAGGCTATTTGGTTAAGATCAAAGCAGGGAGCTGATTTTGATAAATTTTGACAATTTTGATCAAAAAATAAGCATTCAGTTTCTTTTTTCAAACATACTGCACCCCTGTTTTTTGTTCTTTTACTGTAGTTCACCCGTTTGTTCAAGATTATTTCCCCACTGTCACAAACATCACCAGAGTCAACCAAGTCTCACACCCAAAGGGACTGGACTGGTACCAAGGTAAAAGTAGGGCTGATGCTTTAAGGAAAGAAATTTTAGGCAATAAGATGTGTTCCTTAATGCTTTATTAATTTTCAAATATAGAGCCACAAAATAGTGATTGGTATGTTAGTCCATTCTGGCTGCCATAACAAAAATACCATAAGATAGGTGGTTTATAAGCAGAAAACATTTGTTTTTTTACAGTTTCAGAGGCTGGGAAGTCCAACATCAAGGCAGGAGCAGATCTGTTGTCTGGTGAGGGCCTGCTTCCTCACAGACAGAGCCTTCTTACTACAACCTCACATGCTGAAGGGGCGAGAGGTTTCTCAGGGACCTCCTTTATAAGGGACACTAATTCCATTCACAAGGGCTCTGCCCTCATGACATATCTCTCAAAAGGCCCCAGCTCCTAATGTCATTACCTTAGGGGTCAATTTAAACATATCAATTTTAGGGGACACAGACATTCAGATCACAGCAATTAGTGTTTTAGAAGTTTAAATTTTGCTCCTAAATTCTTTAAAAGAGGAATTTTCAAAAATGACTCTTATGTTCATTCAACAATACCTACTGACTACATAATATTCTTCTAGGCATGGGGAAATAGCAGAGAGCAAAATCAGATTTATAGATGAACACTGGGATCTGCTACTGGTATTCTACCAATTCTACAGGGTTGTTACTATTTTCAAGTGAAGTTATTTATGTAATGATTAGGGGTGATAACTGCCACAGAAATTAGAACAAATACAGTTTGTTTTTCAAGAATCTAAGATGAAATATATAAATTTATTACTTAGAGCAGCATCAAGATCCATTATCTCTGTCTAGAAAAGATATTAACTGGAATTATTAATAATAGTAGAAAGATTTGAACCTAAGAACACAAAATTATTGATTTGTTATATATAGAAGTTTATCAACAGTTAATGTAAGGGCTATTTAAATATAGCATTATGTAGTATTTGCTTACCTACTTCTTTATAAAAAACTAAACTATGGAATTATTTAGTACTTATGCAGAAAATCACTAAAATATATTATTTGTTTTAAAGGATAAAATAAATACTTCCATTATGTCTTTATTTTTTTTTTATGGGCATGGAAACTTACTGAGTAGTGATCCCAAACCAAACATGAGACCAAACTTGCTTCCTGGAAATCATCAGGTAAGGACAAAGAGAAAAAACATGTCATAGCTCTTACAATAGCTACTCTTATTTTTCACAGTGTCCAGACAATAAAAAGCACTTGCAAATATGTCATACTGAATGGTAACTCTTCAATGAAAATGAGAGAATTTAGACATTTCAATTGAGGTGGAAATTAAGAAAGAAAGAGCGAATTCAATTTTAAGTGATTGACATTGTGTGACATCAGTGATGAGGAAAATAATATAGTAATGTTGATATATCTGTAGATATATGGATGATGTATATTAGTGAGATGGCATTCAATTTTATTGTTCTGTATTTTCTCCCTATTGAAGTCTGAAAAACATTAGGTGAAATTAAATTACATACATAATCTAGTTGGGGTGTAGCTAAGGACACCTATGATGCCCATTCATCCTTATAACACTCAGATATTTAACAAATATTTACTGTATACCAAATTGTCTTATAGGAGTTCTTTCACTGAAACATTCATTTAACATATATTTCTTTCAAATCAACCCCAAACCACATAGTTTTGCTCAATTACAGAATTAGTTTTTATGTAAAATTATATTTGACTCAATGTCTTTGCGTTGGTAAAGTATTTTCCAGTTAGTATCAAAATAATTTGTACCCAATTTGATCTGTAAGGTTAATTCAACAGGTATTTATGCAACACTTAACTGTAGAGCTCTACAGTTATCTATTGATTACTTAAGAAATTTAGAGAAGTATAAAATATGGTCTTTACTCTTCAAGAACCCATATTTTAGTTGGGAAAAGATATGAAAAATATTGTAGGGAATAATGTGTGGTGGTTTATTAATTCCTGACAACTGTGCATGCCAACATATAATACACTCCATAGGAATTCAGAGAACAAGTGAGCTAGACCAGTCAGAGGAAAGTTTGTACAATAATTAGTCCAGAGGGTCACATGAAGAATATATGTCTTTTTCTAGATGGAGAACAGTGGGAAAGAGGTTGCAAAGTCCTGGCATTAAGCGCTGTATGCAAACTCCTAGACTTTTTACAAGCAAGCTTCCCTTCTATTTCACCTAGCTTTCTCTCCTTCTTTGCCATTGTCATATTTTGGAACTAAATTCAGTTATGTGTACTGCCACCCTCTCCAATCCCACACCTGGACCAAGTTAGATATATCTATAGAAACTCACACATGCTTCATAATTGCATTTATCAAACCATATTAATATACATTATGCACATACATATATATGTACATACATATGTGTGTACATGTGTTTCCCACCATACTATTCCTTTCACTTCTTGCACTAATGATTTTTTTTTACCTTGAAGGACACTGCTGTGGAGGTGTTCATACTTGCACACACATCCCAATGTCACAGAGTCTAAAGATGGAATAAGTGACTTAATTATTCCCCATTTCACCCTCTTCTGGAATATGTCTCTTTCTTCCTTCACAAATTGTTGCCTTTTGTGTCTATCATCAGATTTTAACAGCCATTAATTGCTATTACTGTTATCCTCAAAATCATCAATAACTTTAATTTCTGGCTCACAGGGATTTTTTGCTACTACTTTTCCTGGCATGTTTTTTTGGCATGTTGAACCTCCACAAAAACTACCAACCAATATAATGGCCGATCAGTTCTTTTAACTCCTTTGTTCCTACTCTTTGGTCCTTCTCCCTATTCCAAACATCCATTTGCATGGTCTCACTCAAGACTTTGTCATCATCAGTAATTGCAACACTGTCAACAAATCTAGATTACAAAGGAGCCCATTCTCTATTACCCAACTTAATCCAAAATATTTCTGTGCTTATTTAAGGATCTAAGCTGATGACCCTATTACTTTTTCTTTATCCATTACTTCTTTCATGTGTCACCTTTCTTACATGGTTTGGATTCCATTGTCCAGCACAATTACTCTCTGCAAACACTTAACTAGTTTGTCCCAACAGCCTCCTTAAAACTTAAGAAAAAAATCTCAATCCTGATGAAATCCAGCTAGGTGCAGTCTGCTCTATGACTGCACCCAAGCATCAGTGTGTTCCTGTTGAACATAACATGGTTATGCCTTCTGAACTCATTTCAGATTGATGACCATGGCTTCAACTGGCAGCTCAATACAGACACACCTAACCTTATGTCCTTCATAAATTCACTTTACCCCTTACAGTAATAACAATTTCACAGCTTTCTAACACTTCCATCTCTTCTCACTCTGATCTGCGGTATCTCCACACATTTCCTAAACAAAAAAGACACAGTTGGCTTCACAAACTCTCCCTGACTCCTAAAACCAACTCTACAAACATGTCTGCATCAGTACTACAAAGCCTGACCTTTCTCATTCCAGAAGACTCCTTGCTCCTTTCTAAGGTTGTTCTCTCTGGTTATGCTTTGGGCACCCATCCCTCTGATCTTCTCATGGAAAATTCTACTCTCTCTACGGGATTATTCACATTGCTTGACATGACTTAAAATATCCTACTTTCAAAATACCTTCTCTGTCCCATTCCTTCCTTCAGCAACCAACCCATTTCTGTTATTTTTGTAGCAAATACCCTTTAAAAGAATTGTCTAGACTAGTTATATACAATTTGTTTTGCCTTCTAATAGCTATTCATCCCGCTCCAACATTTCATTGAAAAGACCTTATCCATATCTGCAATGACCTACAATTTAGGGGAGATGTGGCCCAAGCCTGATTTCTCTAAATCTATTTTTATGGAGTCAATAAAAAGGTAACAGTGCGCATGTTTCTTAGCTGCCCTGGAGACATAGTATAATAGTGACGAGTGTCTTGGATATGGCGTGAGTAAAGCTTTAATATCAACAAGTAAATTGCTATGAAACTATAAGGAAACATCCTCTATGTTGTAAGTGTATTTACTTAAAACATGAGTAATGGGAGTAAACAAGGCAATCATTTGGATCAGTTGTCAGATTTCTTGTTATGTAAATGATTCTAGTATAGTGGGCCTGTGAATATCAAAGTGGTAATCCTATTAGGAATTGTAAAGTCATTGATAATGTCAGCCTCTCTATATAGGAAAACAAATTTAAAATGGAATAATAATTGTAAAGTATTTCCTCTAGCCATGAATAGTTCGTGAGGGATGCACAACTGACCCTGGTAAGAAGCACATTATAATATCAATGTTCTTATGTCTAAAAAAGTATCCCCAAAGCATGGAAAAAGTTTCACCATACTGAGAGAAGAATTATGGTGTGATTAATTAATGTATTGTTCAGTTTTAGTTACATGAAAGATGCCTAATTAAAGGAATTATAAATACTTTCATTTAAAGGTCTAATAAGTTCTACTATTCAAAAATCCATTATTTAATTTTTCTTAATCACAATAATTCATAAATTCTTGAAATACTTTTTCTTGAAACTATATTCTGAAAGTTCACAAACCCCCTCCTAAGTAGATTTAACTACATTCTGTTATCTCCCATTAATCTCCATTACCACTTGAATAGCCCTCATTAATCACTTTTGCCTGCCAAGGCAGTAGGCTCCTAATTGACCTCAGGGTTTCTGTTCTACATTTTCTTAAAAAGCTTCAAATAGTGCCTACACTGCTCCTATGTAATGACACAAAATATTTATGAGCCACACTGTGTGAGTAGGTGCTAAGTGCCCATGAGCAAAAAGCACCCTAACATGTAATACTCATGAAACCATGAGGAGGAAGGTAATATTATTCCAATTTTTACCTATAAGAAAATAGATAGTTGGGCCAACTTCCCATTGCCCAAATTCCAAATTCTTAGCTGATGAAAACAAGCGTGTTCTTTATTATCCCTAAGACCTATACAATCACAGATACGTTAATCCTGGGAATATAGCACCATTGGTAGCTTACAAAGCTTGTCACAATGCCATGCCTTTATTCTTTTGCATAGAACTTTATTGCATATGTTTTCTTTATATCGTCTCTGACCTCTTTCACTCTTCTTTAAATAGCTAACTTCTACTTGCAAAGCAAGGTGCCTCAGACATCACATCCCCTGTATAAGCTTACTTGAATGGGCATGTCTCCACTGTACTCCTCAAACACTTATCACCATCTGTAATATCATTGGCCTCTTTGTCATTCTTACTGTAAACTTCTTGGAAGACAGTAAGATATATTAATTGAATGTTTAGCTCCAGTGCAAAGAAAATACTAGGCACTCAAATCATGTTTATTTAAGAGAGGACTTGCTGTTTAAGAGCTTGCTAATAACCTTTAAGAAGGTAAATATCATGGTACAAGGGATTAATGACTTAATGGAAATAAGTAATCAGGTGTAAGTTGTCCTTTCCAGAGAGTTTCTTGCAGAAGGGAAGGAAGATACGGGACAGTAGGATGATACAATATAATTTTAAGCAGTAGTTATAAAAATATTTTTTGCTCTAGAGTAGAGGAGAGATGTGGTATCTCTCGCACGTACATGTGTGAGTGTGTGCACATGTGTGTACAATAAGCTAAGGGGAAAATTTTACTGGAACCCTAGATGAAGTAAACAATAGATAAGGTTTGTTTTAGGCATAAACGTGCAGAGGTAACAATTAGGGTTTAAGAATAAGATAGAGCTCAATTGGAGTCATAGCTCATCCTTTAATTTCTACATAATCATGAGGTATCCATTTAGTCTGACTGAACCTCAGTTTCCTCATATGTAAATGGGATGTATGAGTGTTATTAAGAAATACTGATGCCTGTGTACTACTAACAGACGTATTTATTGAGTGGGACTGGGATGTGTTAAAAAGACCATTTTCCCTGCAGGTGACTCTAATATGCACGCAGGCTTGAGAAACACTGCACTATGCAGAGGGATTGACTCTGTTAATGTCCTTCCTTTTCAAGTGCCGATAATAGGTTTATCATTGGCATAGATGGAACCCATCAGAAGGTACAAGTGAGAGGAACTCTAAAAGGTACAGATAAAATTAGTGAAGCAGGAGCTAATAGAAAGGATGAGGGTGAAGGATCCAATAGGAAGAATGAGTTTTTTGTTCCTTGAGTGGAAAGATAGCTGAAGTAAAACATCAAAAAGTTGATTATGTAGATGAAGAGAAGCATTACATTGGATGAGTTTAGAAATAAAATGTAAATAAAACAAAATAAAGCACATAAAGTATATCTGCTCATTATTTATGGTATACTTTGAATATAAATATGTATAATTAAAAACATCATCTTACTATTATTACATGCTACCAAACAAACCTAGAAAAACATCATGTATGCCACAGAAAATTCATCAAAATGTCAATTCCATTCCTACATAATATTTTTTCATCTTGCCTTATACCCGAGAGGCATTATACACAAGTTCTCTCCTTCTCTTCTATCAGCAGTTGACAAACATTTCTCGACTACTGAGCAAATTTAACTTGCTAGGCATATGCATAAACTCATTTAATGATCACTTCCATCCTGGGAGATAAGTAATGTATTTACCAGTACCATTTTGCCTGTAAGGATTTGAGACAGAGCAAAGTCTAGTAACTTGAATGAGGTTACCTGGATGGCAAATATAGAGACAATTCAAATTCCAGTAGTTTGACTCCAGAACTTTGAAATCCCAGCTACTCAGAGATTGTTGGATATGTTGAATGTTTTCAATAGCTATATGTTGAATGAATGAGTGAACAGGGATTAAGCTATTTTTAATGATTCATCACATTGTTTGGGTGTATCTACTATGTGTATGCTTTGTATCATCTTGAAGATTTCACCTCTTTCCTAATCTTTGAATGAGAAAATTCTGCAAGGTCTTGGGAGATGGAGTCGGCAGATGCTACTGACAGTAGAGAGGAATTTCTCAAAAAATAATAATAATAACAATAATAATAATAAGCTACACCTTCAAGAGCATGGGGTAACTTTGTCAGATTTCTTGGGGGAGAGTCAAGAAAATTCATTAGTACAGTAGAATGATAAGCACCCTCTCTCCTTGTTCATGTGTTATAAAGAATTTGTGATATTGTTAATTATTGATGAAAGTGGTGCCAAAGATTGATTCTGGTTTTTATCATAATCAGGTTTCTTTGAAGCATATATACTGCTTTTACACTTAATGATTAAGTATAAAATTTATCTGCCCAAAATATTACCATTATGAAATATTTTAATTTCGGTTACTTTTTATTGGTGAACTTTATACTTCTAATACCTAACAGACATTCAAGTTGTTATAAATATTTTAATTTAATATAATTAATTACATTAATTTATAAATATTTCATATTTATAAAAATATTTAACTTTAAATATTTAAATTTTGACAGTTTTAAAATATTTTAAACATTTTAACTTTTAATAAATATGTTTTAATAAATTTTATAACATAGAAAAAAATATATTTTTTTCTTCAGTGACAGAAATACAATAGCTGTTTAACAGTAAGACAGGAGAAGTCAAGATGTTGAACAATTAAGAAAAGAATGTGATGCCAATGGAAGACATTTGACTTTAAGCAGCATAAAGGTCACCATATCTTCATGTCACTTGCTTTCTTTGAAAAGGTCTTTTAAAACCACAGCTTTTAACAATAAAACTATATCAATTTTTTTCACATAGCTGAATATTTTTGTGTAATATGTCACATATTTTGATGGGTCTGAATTTTACTGCTGCAATTATGCTAAGGTTTATATGCCGCAGAGATGTTCTTGTTTTGGTTAAAACATTTACAGTGCTAGACAATCACCAACAGAAAATAAATTGAGGATTCCAACTGTGTTTAGATTGTGATTGTATTTCAATAACTAATATTAAATTAAGGTATTTAAATAGATAGTCATATAAAATAATTTATAAAATAAATATGATATAAAATGATTGATTTTTTTATTAGACCACTCAGAAACTGGATTTGATTCTCATTTTCGAAAGGCACAGTCAGTGATAAACAATTCTGTACCATTTTAATGATGACCTTTGATAAATTTTGAAACTATCATGTGCTTACTTAATTCTAATTTCCCAACATACCTCAGAAACTTTAGAGTTCTGCTGCAAAATTGGTGCTACTTTGAGTAGCAATATTGAAAAAAAAAGAACAAACTTGCTCAAATTTTTCCTAAGTGTACATCTCAAGTCAGATAGTATCTTAAGTCAGCGTCTCTGAAAATGCAGTGCTTAGGCAGACGCTTGCAGGAGGTTTACTGGAAGTCTGTTTGGTGTAATAACATCTAGGCTGTGAGAGAAGCAGGATTGGGCAGAAGTAGAACTGTGGTATAGTGGCAAAGAGGACTTATCAGAGGTTCTAGCCTAGAGTATAAGTAATCCAAAGCAGACTAATGGAGGGAGATACTAAATAGTTGTCGTGATTTTCCAGCGTAGCTATAGCAGCAAAAGTCCTTTTTATGTTTGTATTCCATATACTGAGCTAGCTCACCCATTAAACAGACTCAGTCTTTTCCCTCCTCTGTTAGCTGGGACACCCAATGTAACCTTAGGTTGAGGGAGAGGTGTTAGTGCAAACCTGGAGGTGTGAGCCATAAGAGCATGCAGCTGGCGTGTGCCCTCTGGCTCTGCTCAGGCCTGATCCCAGATGTACTTCCGTTTTACCATGAGTTGTTGTTGGCTTCACCCAAATTTTGACTTAGTTGTTCTGATAGAATGCAGCTCATGATAGGTAGCTGTGGCCAGATGGTCACTTAATATTCTATGATAAGATTAAATTCCTTATTTTTAGCACACTGGGATTTAAAAAAACATTAAAATTTATTTTCAGTGGTGGAGGGCTTTCTGCTGCAGATTGCATGGACTTGCCATTACCTTTAAGCTTTATGGGTTTACATGGTCATTCTTTTATTAAGGTTTTTTGTAAACTTCACAATTCTTTTTTTTGCCGTGGATTCGTATAGTGGTATAGAATCCTGCTGGGTCATATGGTCCAGGAGGTAGGAATGCGTACTCTACAGTCTAGACCTAGTACAGAGCCCTTTCTTGCTCTAAGCCCTGCTCAAAGTTGTTAGCTTTTAATGTCACCTGGTAAATAGATGAGTGCATGATATAGTTTGGCTTTGTGTCCCTACCCAAATCTCATCTTGAATTGTAATCCCCACGTGTTGAGGGAGGAACATAGTGGGATGTGATTGGATCATGGGGACAGTTTCCCCCATGCTGTTCTTGTGATAATGATTGAGTTCTCAGGAAATCTGATTGTTTTATAAGTGTTTGGCAAGTTCCTCCTTCGTTCACTTCTCTCTTGCCTGCCATCATGTAAGAAGTGCCTGCTTCCCCTTCCACCATGATTATAAGTTTCCTGAGGCCTCCCCAGCCATGTAGAACTGTGAGTCAATTAAAACTCTTTCCATTATAAATTACTCCATCTCAGTATCTTTATAGCAGTGTGAGAACAGACAAATACAGTGTAAGATTACAAGGTGTCATGTTTCCATCTTAGTGGGTGGGAAGTATAAAGTAAAAATTTCCTTTACTATAGAGGGTATGTCACACAGCATATTCCAAACTATGGGAATGACAATAAGAAGCATCCGAAGGTGGCAGACCCCTGAATATTTGTAGGATTCATCTCCCACCCTCTGATGTGCGTATGTCTTACCAAAGCCTCCAACTTTCTTATTACCTTTTGCTCATCTCTACAATTAATTTGATGGCATAGATATAATGGAACAATGTGATGTTATGTCCAATCATGGTCCCTTTGGACTACATTGTGGCAGAAGGTGAGAGAATTAACCCCAAACTTGAGCAAGATCACAAATATATATTATTGTTTATTCCATGAATGTGAATGCATTTTTCACATGGATAAAAATAATGCACTCACAAAATCAATGTCCATAATTATACCATTTACCTGAGGCAGTATTGATATCGATAGCAACTTCATCAATATTGATATTGATGCTATCTCTAGCAGAGTTCCTATACTCTGCTCAACAACTAAAATTTGGGCTACCTTTTGGTTGAGTGAGAGGTAGTGCACTCTCATCCACTAGGAGCCATTTAATTTTTGTAGAGGAAAGACTTGCAGTTTAAATGGGGCTTGAACGGGCACCACCATCATTCTTTACATACTACAGGCAGCACAAATCTCTGTTATGCACCACCTACCCCCAGAATGTGATATTGTATTAGATGTACTATCTTTTCCATGGAGGGGGCAGTTTTGAAGATGTACATTTGATCTTTGCCACAGGCCAAGGAGTTAACATGATTTTGCCAACAATCAAGTATATCCACATGCACGTATGTAATTACACATCTGGGCACTACGGAGATATTCATCAGATGGGGAATGAGCTGAGCAGGCCAGCAGTGAACTAGATTTGGGCTGGGACTCCGTTTATTTTACCTGGCTTCCATGAGCCCTAAATCTGAGGCCAGGGTGATGCTTCAGACCATAGGAATCAATGTCAATTTGAGCACTGTGTCCAATAGTTCTTAAAATGTTTGGTATTCCTTTTACACTGATCGCTTATAGAATTAAATGGCCTCTGATTCCCTTGGAGAAAGAAAGAAACACTGGGGCAATTACTGCTTTATACACACGCTGTGATGGTGAAGGATATTTTTCTTCCTCACGAGGAAGTTGCTCATTCAGTTAGTGGGCTCTTGGTCTGCAAATTATCTCAGCTGTGGGTACTGGGCATGGGATTTTATTGGGTATGGCTTTTTATTGGAGTGGCTGTCCTAAAACTTTAGAGCATGAATCTTTGAGTTACTTTTTGGTTGTAATAATTATGAAATATGCTAACTGGATGTCCATCAATCTCGTACACAGAACAACATATCCTAGTAACAATCTCCATAACTCTGGATCAGGCACTTCCACCTGCTACTCTGACCATGTTTCTCATTATGATGTTTCTTATTTATGACTCTTAAGTGCATGGCTTCTCTCATTTTAGCATCTTAATATCCCCATTGCAATCATTGTGCCCAGTTTCTATAATGACCCCTCCTACTATCAGCCCTGGCCTACAGAAAACAGTGACCACTGAGGTTCTCAATGGTGATGCCACTCTCACCAATGAATTTCTTATTGATTTAGTAAGTGTAGTGTTCCCTGGGTCCTCTTGGGGAGCACAGCTTGGAGGTGGGTATTCTACCCTTATATGGTGTATTTACTCTAGCATCTCATTTTTTGTGAGCTGTTTGATCTCTTCTTGACCACCTGCTATGAAAATTCTATAATTCTTCATTTAGTGTGGCCTTTTCGTTTTTCCAAGATTCCAGTGTTTCTTGTGGTTAGTGCTAGGGTATTAATCAATATTCATATTGATAAACTCTTCCTTATTAATTTTATGTTCCAGAACTCTAGATCCCACAACCTGGACGCCCTTAGGATTTAGTCCCATATGTACTCTCCCAGCTTCTGCTGGTACACCCTAGCTAAGTTTTGCAGCTTCTTTGGTGGACAGCTCTCCTTCCCCCATAGAATCAGCTCTTTGTCAGTTGGGTTATGTTTTGACTTGATCCGAGTTATTGGTCTGATATCCAGGAGAGGAGTTGGAGGTTCATCCTGAATGACCTGAAAGTAAAATTGCAAGAGATTGTCTTCAAGCCAGTGGGTAGCACTAGTTCTTAACAGGGAGGAATAGGCCACTTCTGTAGGCCCACAAAGTTCAGAGAAGTCTGAGTTTCAAGTTTATCAAGTGTGTCATTTCAGATGTCTCGATTCCAGGATTTACTTCTTTGTAATGAAGGTCCTGACCATGGTGGAGCTGACTGCATGAGAATTAAATTTTCAATGGAGCTCCACTATACTTACATGTCCTGGACTCGAGCTTAGCTTTTTCTGACCTCTGGCTGTTGCAGTTTTATTAGTTTCTGTAGAGTTGTCATGTTTCCTTGATTCTTTATAATACTTGTGTCCTTGCATTTTCTGTGCATTTGAAGAAATGGTTCACTCTTTCAGCCTTTCAGGTGTTCATTGTAGGAACAGACCTTCACTAATAGTCTAGCCTGTGATTCTGAAAGGGCTGACAGCTCCAGGGAGAACTTGCTGTGGTTTCTCTAGTTGGCTGGGCCACACTGCCTTTGCTCTGATGGCTGGGCTCTGCTGTCCAGAGAGACCAATGGTTGGGCTCTGCTATTAGAGGAAGCTACTGGTTGGGCTCCACTATTAGGAAGTGTTGAAGGCTTGGTACTGTGATGCTCTCTGGTCAGGCTAGTCACGTGATGTATTCCCTGGCTGGGCAGTTTTGCTATTCGGAATCTGCACTGGGGCAGGGCTTCAGGCTGGGCTCTGAAAGTTGCTGCTTGGGATGGGCAAGACAAGAGGCTATGCTCCTTAAAAATGTATGATTAAGGGTTGCCTCCGTTAGGTCAGAGCTGTAAGGTGGACTTTTGCCTGAGTCAAGACACTACTTGACCTCCGAGGTCAAGCAGGTTTAGTCCCTACACTTCTGCAAAATGCACATGGCAGGTTGTTGGGCAGGCTTTTTGGCTGAGCTAAGCTACTTAGTCTTTGGACTGCTAGGTCTTACAAGTCTAACCCTTGTGCCTCTCAGAAATGTATGCAGGTGGATGTCTCCCTGCCTCAACAGGATTATAAGGCAAGCTTTTTGGCTGAGTGGAGCCGCTGCTTGACCCAAGATATCTAGCCCCTGTGATTCTCAAAATGGACAGAGGTGGGCATTGCCCTATGAGGGCGGGGTTGCTGGAGTAGGCTGTGTGCCTGGGCATGGAGACTAGACATCTAGGGACTCAAGCCAGGTTGAACTTCCAACTGTGCTTCTGAAAAAGATCAGTTCAGCTTTGTGGGTGGGCTATGAAGTTGACTGGTAACTCTGATTGGGCACCGCATCTGGTGTGAACACAGAGGTACCACACAGATCCATATGCTAGTCACTTGGGCTCTGCCTTCTTTCTTTGTTTCTACTTGACCACAGGTGGTCTAGCCATGCCTTTACCCTTGTCTTTCCCCATGAGGTGAGACAGGTGAGATTCCTGGAAAGAAAGCATCTCAAAATGCTAGGGAAGCTGAATGACTGCCTCCAGTTCTCTTTCATCACTGTAGAAACTGTGGGTCCAGGGTAGTGCTCTTCAACCAGTGTTGCGCCAACTTGGTGTGTAGGGGGGAGGGGGAGACCATTCTTCTGACCCTTCTCACTCAGTTTTCACTCAGGTATATATACCACATGGTGTCTCAGGCTCGTTTCCAATATTGGGCTTTTGAAGAAGATGTTCTTGTCTATGGATAGTTGCTAGATAAACTTTCAAGGGGTTGGGGGAGTGTGTGTAGTAGAGACTTTACTCCACCATATTACAGCCATCCTCATGATGATAAAAACCCTTAACAGACTAGGTATAGAAGGAATTTGCCTCAACCTAATAAAGGCTATATGTGACAAACCCATAGCTAACATCATACTCAATGGTTAAAAATTGAAAGCTTTTCCTCTACCACCAGAAACAAAACAAAAATGCTTCTTCACACCACCTCTATTCAGCATAGTCCTGGAAATCCTAGCTAGAACCATTAGGCAAGAAAAAGAACTAAAATACATTCAAATTAGAAAGGAAGACACAAAACTGTTTGCAAATGACATAATTCTTCTTTATTTTAAGTTGATATGAAAAATGTGATATTTTTCCAATTATTTATTAATTGTATTGAGTTTTATATATTTGAGAAAACATATAAAAATCCATTAATATTTAAAATAAAATGTGTTGGATACTCTGAGGAAACAAGTCACGTTAAATCTTAAACTTTATTCAAGTGAGATTTACAGCTAACATATGCCATCTAGTGGCACTAAAGAAACTTCACTTACAACTTCATAACATTCTCCATTTCTTAGTATACTATACTTTTGTTTATGCTTATGAATCTTTATATATGCCACCCTAAGGGAGAAATTCTGTTGAAATGAAGTCCCCTGGTTTTTCATACATTTTTTATAATGCATATTTTTATGCATAAAGTGTCATCAGAAAAGTAACAAGTTGTTATTAAATCATAATGTAATCCATTTGTCTGAATTCCACGCCTCCAACCACCAACATAAGTCTTTACAAGATGATCAAGCCCGATCCCCTTTTTTCTATATGTTAATGTAAATATACACTTAGACTGATGCACTAAATAAATTATCTTGAAAATTTTATATTAAGAAATATCTAAAACTAGTTCAGTTTATACATGATTCATGTTTCTGTTTTTATAAAGTAGCATGTTTAAAAGCTTTCAAGTTTCATTACATGGAACTTCTTGCCACGTCTTTTTTTTTCCAACCTATACATTGTTAATTGCCTAACATGTATCACACCTTTGAATTAAGGCATTGATTATCCCCATTCTTTGTACCTCACATTGGTGACTGAAAATGTTGTGCTCTGCTGGCAGAATAGAAGCCTCCAGAAACCTGGTCCTGTGCTCTGACACCAGAACCTCGTGCTAGTGAACATGATGATTCTAGTCCTTCCCTTGCTATTATCAGGTGGCATCCATCAGTCACTAACTCTACAACTAGAAAATTACCTCCGCATAGAAATAACTAAAGTAGAAGAAGGAGTTACAACACCAAATAAAGCAAGAGGGTAAAGGTACTTCTCAATAAATTGTACTATTCCCACAGTCATTTCTAAAGACTGGTGCTAAAGAAATTGTGTTGGGAGGCCAAGGCAGGCGGATCACAAGGTCAGGAGATCAAAACTATCTTGGTTAACATGGTGAAACCTCGTCTCTACTAAAAATACAAAACATTAGCAGGGTGTGGTGGCGGGCACCTGTAGTCCCAGCTACTCGGGAGGCTGAGGCAGAAGAAAGGAGGGCGTGAACCTGGGAGGCGGAGCTTGCAGTTAGCCAAAAAATAAAGAAAAGAAAAAAGAAATTGTGAATTTGTGATTTACTTTTTTTGCATGTGCCTCTATCTCCTCCATTTCTGCTCTGATCTTAGTTATTTCTTGTCTTCTGATAGCTTTTGAATTTGTTTGCTCTTGCTTCTGTAGTTCTTTTAATTGTCATATTAGGGTGTCGATTTTAGATTTTTTCCTGCTTTCTCTTGTGGGCATTTAGTGCTATAAATTTCCCTCTATACACTGCTTTACATGTGTCCTAGAGATATTTAGTACATTACATCTTCGTTCTCATTGGTTTCAAAGAACGTCTTTATTTCTGCCTTCATTTCGTTATTTAGCCAGTAGTCATTCAGGAGCAGCTGGAGATCTGTTGGAGTTTGCTGGAGGTCCACTCCAGACCTTGTTTGCCTGGGTATCACCAGCAGAGACTGTAGAACAGCAGTTATTGCTGCCTGATCCTTCCTCTGGAAGCTTACTTCTTTCTGGAAGCTACTGGGAGGTGTCTCCCAGTCAGGCTACATGGGGATCAGGGATCCACTTGAGGAGGCAGTCCGTCCGTTATCAGAGCTCAAACACTGTGCTGGGAGAACCACTGCTCTCTTCAGAGCTGTCAGGCAGAGGCGTTTAAGTCTACAGAAGCTGTCTGCTGCCTTTTGTTCAGATATGCCCTGCCCCCAGGGGTGGAATGTAGAGAGGCAGTAGGCCTTGCTGAGCTGCCGTGGGTTCTGCTCAGTTCAAGCTTCCCTGCCGCTTTGTTTACACTGTGAGCATAGAACCACCTACTCAAGCCTCAGCAATGGCAGAAGTCCCTCGCCCCGCCAAGCTCCAACTTCCCAGGTCTATCTCAGACTGCTGAACTAGCAGCAAGCAAGGCTCCATATGCGTGGGACCTGTGGAGCCAAGCACGGGAGGGAATCTCCTGGTCTACTGGTTGCGAAGGCTGTGGGAATAGTGTAATATTTGGGCAGCAGTGTACCATTCTTCCAGGTACAGTGACTCACAGCTTCCCTTGGCTAGGAAAGGGAAATCCCCTGGCCTGTTGTGCTTCCTGGGTGAGGCGACACCCTGCCCTGCTTTGGCTTGCCTTCTGTGGGCTGCACCCACTGTCCAACCAGTCCCAATGAGATGAACCAGGTACCTCAGTTTGGAAAACCAGGTACCTCAGATGAACCAGGTACCTCAGTTTCAGTTGGAAATGCAGAAATCACCCGTCTTCTGTGTCCATCTTGCTGGGAGCTGTAGATCAGAGCTGTTCCTGTTCAGCCATCTTGGAAACAACCCCTACGTTTTTTGTTTTGTTTTTTTTTTGTTGTTTGTTTTGTTTTTTTTGAGATGGAGTCTCACTCTGTCACCCAGGATGTAGTGCAGTGGCACGATCTCGGCTCACTGCAACCTCTGCCTACCCCGTTGAAGTGATTCTCCTGCCTCAGCCTCCTGAGTAGCTGGGATTACAGGTGCCCGCCACCACACCCAGCTAGTTTTTGTATTTTTGTAGAGATGGGTTTCACCATGTTGCCCAGGCTGTCTAATTCCTGGACTCAAGGTGATCCACCCACCTCAGCCTCCCAAAGTTCTGGGATTACAAGCATGAGCCACTGCACTCAGTCCCTCAATTACTTTTTAATAGGTAGTTAGAGGTATGCTTATTTTGTGATACTTCAAAATTGGAATTGCAGTTGAAATTTTGTTGTCCATTTACCCTACATTTATCTCATGGAGCTGCAGTCAGAAGATGTGCTTTGCAGGTAGCAGACACTCAAGGAATGGTTGCTGATTATAACCAGAACCAAATGACAGTGTCAGAGAAGACAGCATTTAGGAAAAGCCAAAACAGTGTTTTCTCCCACACTATAATGGACTTGTACAGATATTTCTTGTATTTTTGTTAGCAATTAAAGAAATAAATTTGGACTTGGATGATATGAATTATTATTTTAACGAATATAATTTTAAAACACAGAATACAGAAACTGATAAAAATGTCCTGTTTTACCATTTGGATATTTAAAAATCATAACCGAAAACATAAATGTTCAAAGATTTCAGTAAATGTAAGCATATTGTTTGAAGTTTATTTTTTATTTATTTTTATTTTTTTCTTCTTGTTTTTATTTTTTCCTTCACAAAGGTATACATATATTTTTTAAAAATTTAAAGCAAGTAAAAACTATAATCAACCAGATGTAGCACAAGGGAGGCCAAATGAGATGTCTGCAGTTTCTTGAACCCTCTGATATTGAGAATGAGTTGCCTTGGTTTAAGGATGTAAATAGTTCCAGCTGGAGATCTATACCCACCTTCAAGAAAAAAACACATTGACATTCACTTCATGTCCCAGTTGCATGTGAACTTCATAGGAGTTCATTACTACATGTCTCCCCATTTCTGAGTGTTGCAATGAAGTTATTGCTGGACTGGGAGGCCAAGGGCCAGATCTCAGAGCGTGGGATAACATGAAGCCAGGACAGTCTTGGCAGTCTTCCCCTAGGTTCACCCACTGTATCTTCATGCTTTTGTCTTTCTAACTTCAGCACGCACTTGGACACCTTAACACTTTGAACAAGCATAAACTGGGGGAAAAATGTTGCTGTGAGCACTCTAGGATAAAGTGAGCAGGATATTTACATAGAAAGGCTTGAACTTCTTTAATTAATAATTATTGGTATAAAGTTTACATTGTTCTAAAAATTTTCATAACAATCCTGGAGACAGGATTTTATAGATACATAAAATTGAGTCTTAAAGACCTTCATTAACTTACTTGAGGTCATACGACCAGTTTAAACATAGGCCAGTTTAATTCCAAAATCTATTTTCTTTCCCTCTACTATACCATATTGCTCTTTATTTTTTATTTTTTGAGATGGAGTCTCACTCTGTCACCAAGCTGGAGTGCAGTGGCACAATCTCGGCTCACTGTAACCTCCACCTCCTGGGTTCATGTGATTCTCCTGCCTCAGCCTCCCAAGTAGCTGGGACTACAGGCTTGTGTCACCATGCCCAGCTAATTTTTGTATTTTCAGGAGAGGCAGGGTTTCACTATGTTGGACAGAATGGTCTCAATCTCCTGACTTCATGATCCACCCACCTCAGCCTTGCCTCTCAAAGTGCTGGGATTACAGGCGTGAGCCACCGTTCCCGGCAAAAGTTTATTTTCATTAGAAATTATGACAATGCATATTCAAGCATCAATTAGGTTCTAATATCACTTAACATTTTACCAAGTTACAAGTAGCATTTCATGTTGTATAAGTACAATAAGTTGAATTTTCTGAAATCTTATTCCTGAGAGCTTAAATTGACACCATATAAAAAGTAATTTGATCAATAATATGGATAATCATTAAGCAGTTTATATAAAAATGATTTATAGAAGCATCATTGACAATGGCAAAAATATTGGAAACAACCTAAACCTCCAACATTACATCAATCAGTGGAATATTTTCTCACTATCTAGAAGCATTCAGGGACACTTTTAAAAAGATATGTAAGATATTTATGAACTAGAAAAAGTAGTTTATAATGTAACTTATAATCTCAAATCTATAAAAAGAGTCTGAAGAGAGATACTTAAATATTTTTAGTGATTATAACCAAAAGATAAAATTACTGAAAAATATTGTTGTCCACATGTCCTTATTTTCCCAGTTTTATACAATGGACATGTGTATTAAATTGAAACCTATAAAATTTCTTGTTATATATAGGCCAAAATGTGTCAATTACCGGAAACTTCATAGGGTTCAATCTAATGTTTTCTACCTAAATTTTTTTAGCTAAAAAAAACCTCAATGGAAATTGTCTTTTTGATAGATGAACATAGAAGTGATTTGCCAGAACCAGAAAAGGAATTAATGAGGACTATTTTATCCAAAGCAGCAGGACCTGTGTTGTAGGAGCTACAGTATATTTCATTTCTGTTATGGACTGAATATTTGTGTCTCTCCAAAATTCATAGTTCAAACTCTTCTCCCAATGTGATGATATTAGGAGGTAGGGCCTTTGGATGATCGTTAGTATTAGATGAGATCTTGAGGGCAGACACACCAGAAATGGTATTATGCCCACATTAGAGTCAGGAAAGAGCTTGATGTGCTCTGCTGCCCACCACACGAGGAACAAGAAGCTGGCAGTCCGCAACCCAGAAAAGGGTCCTCACGCTTGACCATGCTGGCACCAAGACTGTCTTGCGAAGACTGCAGCATTAAGTTTCTGTTTTCTAAGCAGAAAACTTTCTTTGCATGAATGAGTCACTGTTCCATTTTACCTGGACACCATAAAACAAATCAGTTTCTAATCGCTTATCACTGACAAAGATTCTATCCTTGACCAAACTCGAGTCAGGTTCCTCTGAGCCCTCTTCTCAACGAGGTTTCAACCTTGGCCTCTGTCCTTGGCACACTTAGTCCAGTTTTAGCAAGAATTTTGCTGGGTCAGTTTATTGAATACTCCCCATTCTCAATATCTGATAAAATTGATCATCCCCACCATCTATATCTTAAATTTAATAATTTAATTTTTAAAGTTTTTATATATCTTTCACTATATTTCTATTGAAACAACTTTTCCAATTTCAGTATTATCATCAAAGAAAAGAAAGACATGATAAGAGTTATAGTACATGTACTAAAAGGAAATAATGTAATAAAATTGAATTACTATCTAAATTTGTTATTTGCCATATTAAAAATCTAAAAATGATTTTAAAATGTAATGATTTTAACTATGTTTTTAATCAGATCAGATGATTCATATTTCTGCATGAAATGCTAAAACATTAAAACAAAATTATCATAATATTCAAACATAACTTCCTTGCATAATTCTTTGCTTTTTAAAATAAGTAGTACTAAGTTGTGTTCCATTTTTATTACAAATCAAAGAATAACTGCTTACATCTGCCATTATTTTCTTGATGAAATAAAATAGGAAGATATTATAAAGGTAACATTTATGTATAGCAAAAGCATTATATGTAATCCAGTCAGAGTATTAAATTCAGTTATGGTTCAAGGTTGTTTTTAATGAAATATAAAATGGAAATAATTTTTTATGATAGATTCTTGTGCCAAATTAAATGTTACTAAAGCAAATATATAAAAAATTGCTTTCTTGAAAGAGGAGACCAAAGCTTCATTCACTTAGCCTCTAAGGCATCTTTTAAAATATTCCAGAGCTCACTGGAACAGAACTTGCCACTTAATGAGTATTGATTTGTCAGCTCTGAGAGAGCTATATGCTTGAAAACACTAAAAAATTTCCTCCTGGCCAGGCGTGGTGGCTCACGCCTGTAATCCCAGCACTTTGGGGGGCAGAAGTGGGTGGATGACCAGAGGTCAGGAGTTCGAGACCAACCTGGACAACTTGGTGAAATCCTGTCTCTACTAAAAATACAAAAATTAGCCAGGCATAGTGGTGGATGCCTGTGATACCAGCTACTCAAGAAACTGAGGCAGGAGAATGGCTTGAACCCGGGAGGCAGAGGTTGCAGTGAGCCAAGATGGCACCACTGCACTCCAGCCTGGGCAACAGAGCGAGACTCTGTCTCAACAAACAAACAAACAAACAAAAAGACTTCCTCGCTTGGTTCACTTTAGTATCCTAAAGTCCCCAAATTAGTCAACCATTTGAATTAACTCATTGAATGCTTCTGTTAACATATCTCTTAAAAATTTAAGAATTTTGGAGAGGCTTTTGGATGGGGACCTATCGCCACCCATATCTGGGTCTCAAGTAGAGTTGAATTTAGTTCACAACTCATTGGTTCATAAAAGGCAATTATTGTTGGTCTGTACTGGGCCTTTTTCTTATTTTATATTATTTCATTTCCTCCCATTGCTCATGCCTTCTCTTCTTCCTGCAATAGGGGCTCATTATAATGTGATTGATATAGTACTTACCCTGAAAAAGAAACAATGATGTATTGTGTATATGTTTCAATTTCCATAAATAGTTATGAATCATATTCTGTTGCTATTTTCAGACTCAAAATTCTTCTAAGAGCCATCCATATTGCTTTATGTATACCCACATTGATGCTTTTAATATTGTGGCTATATAATATTCTTTCTTATGCATTCACCAAATTGTATTCATAAATGCCTGGCAATAGACAGCAACAGATCCTGCAATTAAACACACACCATACTGAATAAAGTGTCTATACATGTCTTTTAATGCATCTATCCAAATATTTCTCTGGTGAAATCTTTTTTAGAAGAGATATTATAGGACCATGGGATATACACAACTTTAGTTCAAGACTGCACTCTAGAATGTTCCCAAGTTTACACTTCATCCTCATAAACATTGGCTTAACCAGTATTGTATTCTTTGCCTACATAATGTGTGTCAGGTGATTTTTCCTTGTTTCTTTACTTTCATTTTTATCATTACCAGTGAAGTTGAGCACCCTAAACATACTTCTTGGCAATCCTTATTTTCTCTTCCATGAAAAATAGATTTATATTTTTATCTATATTTTTCCAAATAGGTTTTTAAATTTTTATATTGATTTTCAGTACTTCACCTTATATGCTAGATACCCATGTTGAATTAACTCGATTCTGGCAATAATCTTTTTTTTTTTTTTTTTTTTTTTTTTTGAGACAGAGTCTCACTCTGTCCTCTGGGCTGGAGTGCAGTGGCACAGTCTTGGCTCACTGCAACCTCCACCTCCCGGGTTCAAGTGATTCCCATGCCTCAGCCTCTCAGGTAACTGGGATTACAGGCACACATCACCATGCCCAGCTAATTTATATATATATATATATATATATATACAGTTGTTTTTTGTTGTTGTTGTTGTTGTTGTTGTTTTTTTTTTTTTTTTTTTTTTTGCCAGGCTGTTCTTGAAATCCTGGCCTCAAGCAATCTGCCTACCTTGGCCTCCCAAAGTGCTGGGACTACAGATGTGAGCCACCGCACCTGGCCTGGTTGGTGGTTTCTGACATGTTTAAAAAATACTTCCTCTTTTATTTATTTTACTTATCATTTATCTCTCATTTGATTTTAAACAATCTTGGAATAACTTTCTCAAAGGTAAGAGGGTAAACAAGCAACTTTATTTGTCATCATATTGTTAATCAGTTTTCCCAAAGTAATTTTATCTACTGAATTTGATTTGTTATGCTGCACAGAGTGGACACTGTGCTCCATTTTTACTGCTGGGGCAGGGTCCAGGACACCAGCACCTTGGTAGTTGTGCTTCTGGGCACATATACCCTGAGTGTTATCCTATTACCCAGTCCCCAGATCCCTACAGTTATCTCCCCTAATCCTTTTAATGGGTTGCTTGAAGATAGCAGTGGCTCAAAAAGCCTGTCTCAGTTGTTCTGAAGGAGAGGTTCCCTCTGAAAATCTAATCAGCAATACTGACAGAAGGGAGAAAACTCACGCCTTAAAACAAAAATCTCGGTAAATCATTTTGCCCTGCAGTGCTCCATCAATGAATCAGTGATGTGATGCACTAATTTACTTCTTGAAAGGTTTGCTTAATTTCCCAGGACAGGGAATACTGTGATAGAACAAAAAATTAAATGTTCAACTATGATTTTCACATTAGATTTCTGAAAAGAGTAGATTTGAACTTGTATCATTTTTTTTTTTTTGATACAAATGTTACACCTGGAAACAAAAAGGCTCATACTGTAAAGCCTTAGAAGAAGGGTTACAGAATATGATATAAATTTCAACACATGGAGAGCCCTGCAGGGGACTTAAGATTGACTTGTTGATCTTTGCTGTCATTGTCAATAATTACAGCAAGCAATAGATGGGCCATAAAGGGACACTGGTTATTCCATTTCAGGATTTGTTGTTAAACTTGACTTGGATCACATAACCTTGATTTGGGTAAGTAAATAGGCAGAATCACCAAGAAGCTTCAGTCTTGATGATCATACATGGTGTTATGCAGGGCTGATTGGGCCTCAGGAGAAACATACGGTTTTGTAGCATTCAGATTAAGACAAGTTTGTGCAGATCCATAGGTTTGTGTATAGATAATGAGGCTCCATGCTCCAGAGATGCTATTAGGGCATCAAGAACAGCAGAGTGGTAGAGGACAAACCATATACACGTGAGTTTTTTTGTTTTCAGAGCACATGGATGCCCCGGACAAACACAGAAGTGAGTCAGATTGTCAGGTGTAGTTGCCTCTTGATTAACCACACGGTGGTGGTAGACCTATGGGGAAAAGGGACCATTAATTGTTCTGCTCTTTCCTGAATCTCCTGGAGCTCAGGTGTTCCCTATGTGCCAGGATTTTTCTTCCTCCACTACTAAAAAATCCACATGGCCCATTTCAATGGCTATACATTCAACTTTTCTCCAGTCATCTCCTATTCACACCCAGATCTTTATCTAGAAGGGTCAGGCACATAAAGGACAAGGGCATTGTATCTATTTTATCTCCCACATTGACCTGCATGGGTCACTAAGGGAGACTGAATGCAGGAAGACGAGGTTGCTCACGAAAGTGGTCATGATATTTATTTTGTTCCAAGAATCGAAATAGCTCAATTAGAATTAAGTTTGAGTGCTCAAACCCCGTTTTGGCTCAGCTCCCACCCAGAGATTTACCAACCTTAAGAGGTGGTTGTCAAGGGAATGAAGAAGGCATCAAACCCAAGTACTGTCAGTGCAGAACCTGAATCTTTAATATAGGTCTGTATAACCGTCCACCCCATTTGTCCTGAGCATTACTCACGAAATAGCTAAGAGGAGATGATCCATTGAAAAAGATGACTATCTTATGCCCAAACTGCCTTACTAAGTATATGGACTCATAGGGGAAGAAGGAGATAGAGTCAGAAATTTTTGAGCTGGATTTTGAGGAGGCTGTTTCCACACCTGGTAATATCAGATGTCTATGGAAGGTAGGGAATATGGAATATCTGTGACATTTCTTGACTACTGGTCCATTGTTAACTGGCTTTTATGATAAAATACACTGTATTTTCTGATGCAAATGGCCCAGAAACCTGAAAAGGTGACACAGATTAGTTTCAAGGGCCGTAGTAGTGTGGCTGGAATTGGCCAATTGGACTAGAAGAGCCATAATGTAACTTGATAAAGTGTCAACAGCAATGAGTGAGGCATCATTGATAACCCTGAGAGGAGGTCAAAGTCCAATGTAGTCAATCTGTCAGGAGCAGGTGGGGTCACTGTAGGCTGTACATCCTGTGGCCTTCTTTACCACTGGACCAATGGCTATCTTTCAGCAGGAGTCGAAAGTCTGATAAGCAACAGTAACATATCAAAACATAAAGTCTTCTTTTGTGCCCAGTCTCTAATGTTGGATGAATTGTCATGTGCTGTTTAATGCTGCAGCTAGTTGGCAGTCACGGTAGTCTAGGCAGTGCAGGTTTGATTAGGAGCTGGATTTCAGCTGGTCTTATCAGAGAACAGGTTATTAGTATGGGTATTTAACTAACTCATACATCCGATAGGCAGCTGTGGTTTATTGCCACAGTTCGCCAGTTCTCCAAGTGGCAGTGGAGATGGGTATGCTATTGGCAATTGTCTAAGAGAAAGTCAAAATCAAACATTTTGACTTTAAAATTATTATTTTAAAGTATTATATAGTCTTTAAAAGTATTATCTAAGGCAAGGGTGATGTGATGGCTTTCAATTCAGTCCTGCGTTCTGAAACTTACTGCAGTTGGTCTTCCAGAGTTATTGTTGGGGAAAGACTGGGGATGCCGCCAAGTGGACACCATCAGCTATTAACTCAGCTGAATCATCAAGGAATCAGGTCCAAGCCTTTAAAGGAAACTCCATAAATCAAGGCCCCCATTGAGCTTGCAGCTTTGATCCAGACAGCAGGATGAGAAATGAAATTTCCCCTAAAAGGGTAGGTGCAACCACTTCATGTAAAACCGAGATGCCACGAGGGCCAAGCCAGCTATATCATTTACATTTGATTAGCAAGGATTGCTGGTCTCTTTTCTTGTCAGTCATGGAGTCTGATTGATCCACCCTAATATGGGAGGGCTCAGCCCCTCCAGCTTGCTGCTGCTCAGTTTCATTAGGACAAACGCTCTCTTCTATTTAGAAGGAATTTACTTGCTTCAAGCAGGTGGCGCCCTTGTACTGGGAAATTGCCACTCCTAGTGTTCCCACAGCAACTGTCAGCTAAATGATCATGAAGGCTGTGATTTTCCTCTTTTCTTCTCCCTCCTAGATTCTATTTTGTTTTTGTTGGACCACATAGGGGGAGACAGGAATCACCACTCTACATGGCACAGTACCTGCATAGAAAAATTAACTCTAGATTTTATGAGCACTTACAGTACAAGCACATAGCACATTAATTCCAATTATACATCCAATAGTGGAAACTACAACGTACATTGAATAGCCCCAAAGGCTGCCCCCTCCCCTCCCTGAGGTCGCTTTAATTTTCCTTTTCCACTGCAATTTTCCTAAATCTATTAGTTGAGTCCAAGTACATTTTTACTCCTCAAGCGCATAGACCAAAGTGTTTAACTATACTGGTCAGGGGCTATAGCCATAGCCACTGGGAGATTATACTATCCTCTAACACAGAAGTATAGGAATCAGGGAAGTAAGGCCATGAGGGACTAAGATGTGGGAAGAGGTCATAGAGGAAACTATTTTTCTTTCTCTGTCCTGAAGGAAATACAAGTATTTTCCCCTGAAATATTGAGGATTGTTAAGTTAAAAACATTAAGGACACAAGAAAGCACTCTGCCTCAACCTCTGTTTGCCTGATGGCCAGACATCAATCCTTCCTTACTGCAGACAGCACTTATCAGGCCAGAGAAGGCACCAGCAGGCACCAGAAAAATCTGGAAACAGATTTACTGTCTTTCTTCCCACATTTTTTCACTTTTTGAAAGACTACAACTGCTCTCTCTCTTTTTTTTTTTTTTTTTTTTTGTCTTGTCACTCTATAGGATTTACGCCTCTTTGTTGAAATGCTATTTAACCAAGGCCCAAGCCAGTGCTTTCAGAGAGAAATACGTTTGAACTGAAGCTTCTCCAAATCATGGGTACAGCATTTGTGAATAAGCTTCTGCTTGTTTTTCATTTATTAATTTGATGTTTGTTTTTAGGAGAGTGTCTCAACTAAGAATCTAAAAAGGGAAAGGAAAGAAGTGATGTTTTCTTCCCTACAGTGCCTAGCTTCAGGTTAAGCATTTTCTCCTCTTAAGCGTACCTCCAAACTTGGGTCTGGGGATCCTTTTCTGCCACTTCACCTTCCACCCTTTATGGTTCCTCCCCAAAGTTCTTGGCCCTATGGCCACCTCTATGTTTAGCACACCCTCTCGAGGAACTCAACTAGAATAGTGACTTGTGTGCGTGTATTCAAAATTGCTTTAAAATTGTGAGTGCTTCTTCTTCCCAGTGTTCCTTAGCATACTCAGCATTTTTCCTGAAGCAGGAGAGGTCAGTACAAAGGAGAGAAAGGGACATGTAAGGGTGCATGGAAGGGGAAAGCAGCTTTGCTCCAGACTTGACTAGACTTAGCATTTACTTACAGTTTTAAGGAACTGTACCCTTGGTCTCCCAGGATCAACAGTCTTTTAATATTTTCTGTGCATTTAAAGTTCTAAGTCCAACTTGCTGAAACCATTTCCTTTAGCCATAGGTCCACTTCCCTGTTGTGAAAACATCCTTCTTCCTCCTACCTGGAAAAGCATGAGCCATTTAAGTGACATTTCAATCCCATTTCTTGCTGCTCAGATTCATTCACAGATATAAGAGCAGGCGGTTTTACTAGTATTCCTCACCCACCTCTGAGGCAAAAGTATTTATTAACTGATTCTAGGGAGTCTTATAGCTTCAAACCCAGTCTAGGTCAGCTCTTGTCTTTCCCCTCCCAGAAAGTTCTGTCTGTGCCAACATTTCATCCTTGTCAAAATGGTCAGAGTCTTGGGTTTTATCCTGCTTACCAACTAAGTTAGCTTGTTACTGTGTTGTGGATGCTTGCGGAAGACACACGATTCCAGTGTCAGACAGAAGACTTTATTTAGGCATAATGCAGCAAGCAGCAAAATCATCTTACTTGCATTTGTTCTCCTTGTCCCTTTTCTTCTGCCCAAATGAGGATGTCCAACTGTGTGCAGCTGGTGAAGTTATATTCAAGCAGCTTTCCATCCGCTTCAGTGTTTGGAGGAAACTTCCTTAACCTCAAAAAATCTTCTGCTCTATAACAGAAGGCTGTTAATGTTGACGAAATGGCTTATTAACACAGTGTACCCACATCTGGCCATCGGGTGCTCAAACTCTACTTCCTCTTCCTATCCTTATCTGCCACTACCACACTGTCTATTCTCCCAGAAAATACAATCTCTTTCTATCGTTGCAGCTGTCTGATTAGAGCCCTTCAATAAAACATTGTATTAAGAAGAGGAAGGAAATTAAATGTTAAGTCTAATTTAAATGCTCTGGCATTTGCAAACATATCATCATATAACAGTCTAATAAAACTTCTGCAATAGTTTAATGAGCTTGAAGGACTCCTCCACTAAGCATGATGTTCTGTGTTGAAATAATCTCAAAAAAGGGTGTTTAGCTCTGCCTTTTTCTGGTTGCTCTCTCCTGTTTCCCTGCCCTGTAAATTCTAGCCACACTGACCTCCACTCTGGGTATCTCTTCAACCCAGATCACCAGGTTTTGTTTAGGTTCCACCTGTCTGTACCATGGACAGAAGTTCCAGACAGTGAGCTGTGGCAATCCCAGGGTTGACCTTGCTCCCCTTCTCTCAAGGATCACTATTCTGTGCTGTCTGTTGTCCAATGTGTCAGACCAAAAATTAGATTGTATATTTCAGCTGATTCTTTTATTTTTTTTCAAGATAGGTATGCAACACAAGTCCTGGCTACTCCTTCATGGAGAGAAGTGAATTGAGAATTGACGTCTTTTTAACTATAGCAATTTCCTAACATAAGTTAGGATTATACATACAGAACAGACTGTAAATGTTATAAGCCCAGATTATGTACAAATTATATAAATAAGAAAAAAAGGAAGGAAAGGAAGGAAGGTAGAAGTGGAATGAGATGATTTCCCTTATGTTTTATTGCAAGGGTTAAACATTAATTAAGTCATATATGAGACAATTGAAGTTAAAAAGGTGACCAAGCAATCAACATAATTAACTAAAATTGGAATGTTCAGAGAGGGAAGAGGTGGAGGGGAAAGACAATATATTAGTTTCATCATTGTTTATGGTGAGGATGCAATCATAAATAATAGTGTATAAATAAATAGAAAAACTAATATAAATCAAGTACTCATACATTGAGAAACATGATGTGCTGACCTAGACATAAATTCTGAAATATCTATGTAAGAACAAAGTATATAAGAGAGATTCTAACAGAAAGAAGACATGGATGGTGCATGTGGAGGGAGAGATTGCATAGTGGGACACATTCTGAAGAGTGAGGTAGCCTCCAGTGGGGAGGACCGAGCCCAGCATCCTGGCTACCAAGTCTGCTTGGGGAGCAGCTAGTGATAACAGGGAAGGTCTGGAAGCCCTGACTTGTAGATGTATGTAGGGAAATGGTAGAGACTTAAACCTTCCCTAGACAAGAGACTGAGCCTCAGAAAAGTCAACAAACATGCCCAAGTTATATTGAGGATTCAAATTCAGGTCTGCTTAGCTCCAGTGAACTTGTTCTTTCAGCTGTAGCATATCATCCGCCAACATGAAAGATGTCATGCCTTACGCTTATGTAATGTACTGTGTATAACAATGCATTATTTCATTCCCCCACCCACAACCTCTCTAAAAATCGAATTGGACAATCCCTGAGGGAAGGAGAAGTGTCACAGAAGAAAAAAAAAATAGCAGAAACAGACCTTAAATTCACAACATCCAGCACTTTTTTCCATTTTCATGGCCATTGCTACCCCACTCCATTTAGATATTATAATTTCTCCATTTGCCCCTTCAATAGCCTACAAATTGGACTCACTGCCTCTAGAAATCCTACTCCCAATAATATTATATGCACATAATCCATTACAGCACCTAAAAGTTTTTATGAGTACTTTTTTTCCCACATAGACGTGAACTAACTCCTTGGTTAGATATGTAGGACCCATCAGATACACACTGTCACTTCATTGCTCTCTTTTTCTCCCTACATTTTTACATGAAAATGATGCTTCAGATGCTCTAAATTACTTACTGCAATTATATTTTGTATGCCCACTTTCCATATCCTGCCTAATCAATTCTCTTTGCCTGGTATGTTTCCTCCTATTTTTCTCCTTAGGCTATTGTTGATTCTCAAGGTGTAAAGAATCCCTGGCTGGCATGGTGGCTCACACCTGTAGTCCCAGCACTTTGGGAGGTCGAGGCAGGCAGATCTCTTGAGACCACAAGTTGGTGATCAGTCTAGGCAACATGGTGAAACCCTATCTCTACAAAAAACACAAAAATTAACCAGGTGTGGTGGTACACGCCTGTGGTCCCAGCTACTCTACTCCAGAGGCTGAGGCTGCAGTAAACCATGATCACACCACAGTACTCCAGGCTGGGTGACAGAACAAGCCCCTGTCTCAAAAGAAAAAACAAAATCCTTCTTCATTCTTTGAGCTACTCTTCTCATTTCGAAAGCATGGCATAATATAGAATTTGAAAACAACAATATGTATTGACTTAGAAAATAATGTGTACATATACTTATTTATGTATGCACATATATTTATGAAATATATAGGTTTCATCTATATATAAATCTATAATATATAATGAAATATATAAATATTTTATCAATGACAATATATAATACATATAATCTTAATTTAGTTTAAAATATATTTTATATTTGAGAAGGTTCTGATAAATGATGAGTGCCAGTTTCCTTGATTTACCTTATTATTTGAGAATATTTAACCACATATTACTACCTTGGTATTAAACATTCTATGAAATATTTAGTAGAATTAGGACTTTTTTCCATGCAAAATTGGAATTTCATAAAATTCATAGTATTTATAAAAAGTATTAATAATATGCAATAATAAGATGAAGCAGCAGATGGAGGTATAGAACTTATTAGTATTCATTACTCTTCCTTCTTCAGGCACTTTCTATTGCTGCCTTTGAAGTAATTGGGGATTCCAGATACACAAACACATATTTTTCCTATTTCCTGAAACTTCAACTTATATAAGTGTATTATGCATGCAACATAGGAATCTGTCATTTCCAAATTAATGCATAGGTTATATTCAATCTTTTTTTAAAAACTGCATTATTAGTAAACCGAGATTATTAGTGATTACATATATCTTATTAAAAATAAAAATCAATGACATTTGTTACAGCACAGTAAGGACAACTTTATTCAGGATCTATGCGACAGGTATAGGAATCATTGCAATGGGATTTTGTAGTGGGGGAGAAGAAATTGGGCTCTACTCTGGATACAGTATGAGCAAGTGGGAATTTATGGCCAAGGAGCTGTGTGGGAGTCAGGGGAAGGAAAATTTCCAAGAGGAAATATCAGGGGCAAGGGGGATTCTTGAAACTAATCTAACAGGATTCTTGCTGATTATAGGCCAAGGTGATTAGAACTTACCTGGAGGATGGTGAAGGATGAGGAATCTGATTAGACATTGAGGGTGATCGGATACTAAAGGCAGGGTATTCTTGCTAAAATGACTTAACAGGGTTCTTGCTAAAACTGGATTTTACAAGGAAGTAAGTACACATACGGGGCTAAGAAAAGGTCTAGAAGCCTGACTAAAGTTTGGTCAAGCAAAGAATCTTTATCAATTTCAACAACATTTGTGCCTTAATGATGTTAATATACTATGTTGTACATTTTGAAAATGAAACACATTTAAAAATATCCAATGGTTGTTTTACTATGAATTTTTTAAGTACACCTAGTATTTACCTGACTAGGTATCACTCAAGAGAAAGTCAATCCATATATTATGAATATCGTATACTCAGCTCATATCCCAACTTATCTCCAACAATTAAGCTTTCTTTGACTTACCCTTCTAGAGGCAAAGCTAGTTGGTCTTTTTCAGTGATCTATTTTCATCAATTATTGAAATTGATAATTTAATTTTCTATCCTGCTGGCCTCTGAACTTTATATCCATAGACCCTGACACAGAGCCTGGCATGCGGCTTGTACTCAGTAAACACTAACTTCATTGAATAAGAGATGTGTATTTGGAGTCTAGGTAAGAGCAATGAAAGAAACCAGGAACTCTAAATAAAGCAAAGGAAATGCAAGGAAAGTAAAGTGATGAAGGGGCCGGGCGCGGTGGCTCATGCCTGTAATCCCAGCACTTTGGGAAGCCAAGGAGGGTGATCACTTGAGATCAGGAGTTTAAGATCAGCCCGCCCAATATGGTGAGATTCCGTCTCCACTAAAAATACAAAAGATTAGCCAGGCATGGTGGCATGAGCCTGTAGTCCCAGCTACTGGGGAGGTCGAGGCATGAGAATTGCTTGAATTCAGGGGGCAGAGGTTGCAGTAAGCCGAGATCATGCCAGTGCACTCCAGCTTGGGTGACAGAGAGAGACTATTGGGTGACAGAGAGAGACTAAGAAAAAAGACAGAAAGTAAAGTGATGAAGGAATGATGGCAGGTTTGTAAGTGCCTCATTTACACCCAAGAGTGACATTATCTTTGGTTAACAGAAATAGAATTGGCAGCTTGGAGTAATTCCAGACCAGTTTTGAGGCTGTATTAGTCAGGGTTCTCTAGAAGGACAGATCTAATAGGATAGGATAGACATGTATATGAAGGAGAGTTTACTAAGGAGTACTGACTCACATGATCACAAGGTGAAGCCCCACCATAAGCCATCTGCAAGCTGAGGAGCAAGGAAGCCACGCGCATTCCTAAAACCTCAAAAGACAGGATGCCAACAGTGCAGCCTTCAGTCTGTGGCCAAAGGCCCAAGAGCACCTGGAAAACCACTGATGTAATACCAAGAGTCCAAAAGCTGAAGAACCTTGGAGTGAGATGTTCGAGGGCAGAAATCATCCAGCACGGGAGAAAGATGAAGGCTGGAAGACTCAGTAAGTCTGTTCATTCCACTTTGTTCTACCTGCTTTATTCTAGCCATGCTGGCAGCTGATTAGATGGTGCCCACCCCCCCCCGCCCCACACACACACCTGATTGAAGGTGGGTCTGTCTCTCCCAGCCCACTGACTCAAATATTAATCTCCTTTGGCAATACCCTCACAGACACACCAGGAACAAAACTTTGCATCCTTCAATCAAGTTGACCCTCAATATTAACCATCACAGAGGCCATCATAATACTTTGGAGAGACACATTTATGCCAGTTAATATCAATGGTCAGGCAGTTTACTTAATGAAACAGGACTGATAAGAACTATGGAAAACTGAGGGCATATATCATATCTAAAGGAGATGGCATCTACTCAGTTCCTGAAGCTCATTGCTTTGTAGGAATGTGGCAATATTCTAGATCTTCTAATCCTATAGTAGGAGCCCAAAATAATAATCTTACAATTATATGAATTGGTAGTTAATTTAAAAATTTAAAAGCTATATCTGGTTTAGACAAATTATGCCTGTACATTTGATCTTTCTCAAAGACAATCAATTTGTTTTTCCTTGACTCAACTAGGGTAATGACAGCAATGGTGGAGAGGCAGCGGTGGATTCCAGAAACAACTGGGAAGCAAATTGGATAGAAATGAACAACTGTGATATATACACAGAGAGGCATAGAAATATACATTTATAGCTTTCGTTATGCAATATTTGAATGCAGTTGTTCGTCTGAGCAATGGCAATTTTTCTGCCTTGTTATTCCATCTCTACCTACTCCCTAATTTGTTTTAAGCCACATATTTTTAAAAATGTTCCTAAAGTTTTATTTTAATGGTGGTCTCTCTCTTTATTCTATTCATTTAACATATATATGTTAATATATGTTCCTTTATTACAAAAGTGATTCATGCTCCTTGACCATTTAAAGATATAAAGAAAATCTCTCCTTCTACCCAATTTTTTTTCCATGGAAATAACCACAATTAGGAGCTTGGTTTATATCATTTCAAATTATCATTTATAAACTTTAAACCCATTAAATATATAAATAGATGCACTATACTGTTTTGTATATGGTTGCTCTATTTTTATAAAGGTGAAAACATTGTATGAGTGTGTGTATGGGTATTTTTTTATTAATTAATTTATTTTTTCTAAGTTTGTTTTTCCATAAGTTATTGGGGTTCAGGTGGTGTTTGGTTACATGGGTAAATTCTTTAGTGATGATTTGTGAGATTTTGGTGCACCCATCACCCGAGCAGTATACACTGCACCATACTTGTAGTATTTTATCTCTTGCCCCCCAAACTCTTAACCCTAAATTCCCAAAGTCCATTTTATCATTCTTATGCCTTTGCATCCTCATAACTTAGATCCCATATATCAGTAAGAACCTACGATGTTTTGTTTTCCATTCATGTGTTACTTCACTTAGAATAATAGTCTCCAATCTCATCCAGGTCATGGCAAATGCTATGTTAATTCATTCTTTTTTATGGCTGAGTAGTATTCTATCATATATATACACCACAGTTTCTTTATCCACTCATTGATTGATGGGCATTTGGGTTGGTTCCATAATTTTGCAATTGTGAATTGTGCTGCTATAAACACGCGTGTGAAAGTATCTTTTCCAAATAATGACTTTTCTTCCCCTCTGGGTAGATACCCAGTAATGGGATTGCTGGATCAAGTAGTAGTTCTACTTTTAGTTCTTTAAGGAACCACCACACTGTTTTCCATAGTGGTTGTACTAGTTTGCATTCACACCAGCAATGTAGAAATATCCTCTGTTCACCATATCCATGACAACATCTGTTTTTTGATTTTTTGAATATGGTCATTCTTGCAGTAGAAAGGTGATATTGCATTGTGGTTTTTATTTGCATTTCCCTGATCATTAGTGATGTTGACCATTTTTTCATATGTTTGTTGGCCATTTGTATATGTTCTTTTGAGAACTGTCTATTCATGTTCTATTCAGTTTCATTCTCCTACATGTGGCTAGTCACTTACAGCAGCACCATTCGTTGAAAAGGGTGTCCTTTCCCCACTTTGTTTTTGTTTGCTTTGTCAAAGGTCAGTTGGCTGTAAGCATTTGGGTTTATTTCTGGGTTCTCTATTTTGTTCCATTAGTCTATGTACCTACTTTTATACCAGTACCATGCTGTTTTGGTGACAAACTAGTATAGTTTGAAATCACATAGTGTGATGTCTCCAGATTTGTTCTTTTTGCTTAGTCTTGCTTTGGCTATGTGGGATGTTTTCTGGTTCTCTATGAATTTTAGAATTGTTTTGCATAAGTCTGTGAAGAATGATGGTGGTATTTTGGTGGGGATTGTATTGAATTTGTAGATTGCTTTTGGCAGTATGGTCATTTTCACAATATTG